>NC_136610.1:7919053-8049053 GCF_933228915.1 Telmatherina bonti
GACCTTCCTATATCACGTCCAGGGACACCTATAGGCGCAAAAAGTGTTTCCATTACATTTTTCTGATGTTTCTATATCAAAACATCTGAAAAACCACCTCATCAGAGCGTAAAAACTTTTTAGCGATATTTGAGACATTTTTTTAAATGTAGGTGTTTCCATTAATGGTTTTTTATTGCGATATTTAGTTTTTGCGCAATTCTAGGTGTCATGGAAACACACCAAGTCACGCCACAAACTCGTTGTCAGACTATAAACACCTGAATCAAGCCTCTGTCACTAATCATGACTGTTATCAATCCCAACAGATCGTTATCACTGGAACAAACCAAGTTGTTTTTAATATTTGGAGGTTTTACAGCAGATGGATGAACCGTTTCTTTAAGATGTCACCGACCGTTGACCTTCGGAGCTTTGAAGAGCAGCTACTTGTTCCTCATCCATCCATTTTCTTAACTGCTTGTTCCAGTTAAGGGTTGTGGGGAAGCTGGAGCCTATCCCAGCAATCACAGGGTGAGAGGGAGGTACACTCTGGACAGGCCGCTAACTGTCCTTGATAAAGATAATTCTGTTGGAGCATCTGTTGGAGCAACGCTTGCTGCAGTTTTCCAAACAAAACCGCTTTCCACCTGAATCATCTCAGAAGTTTGTTCTCAGAAACTGAATTTAAAAAGGACCAAACTTTAGGGAGATATTTGATGTGATCTCTGGCTTTAGTGGAGGACCAAATATCCGTTGTCGAACATGAGAGCTTTTTATCTCTGCGGTCAGTTTGTGGTTGGTGGAGGTGGAGGCAGAGTGATGGATCACTGCCTGTTTCTCTGCTGTGGTCGGCTGTGAGACGAAGGCTGATTAACGCTGAGAGTCACAGCGGGATGATATATGGGAGGAGAGAAAGAGGAGCTCCTGCAGAGAGCTGGGCAGAGGAGGGGGGCAAAAAAAAATCAACCAACACTTAGAGGAAGCTGAGCACACAGAGAGATGGAGCAGGAAGGGAGGCGGTTTCCACGGCAACGCTGACCAGGAGAAGGGAGGGGAGGGAGATGATGGAAAAGGGCTGATTACCAGGCAGACGAAGCCATGCGTGGTGGGGGTCTGCATACGTCCTCTGATTGGAAATGTGCTGGAAGTTTTCTCCACAGAGCAGCCGCCGCCTTCCTCCAGACTGATGGCGTTCGACGGCGCCGCCGTTTCATTTTCCGTGGAGATTATTTATTAATAACTATTCAGATTCACAGGAATCTTTCAGTTTTTCTGTCTGAGACACAGAGAACCCAAAACAAAGCAGCATCATGGAAAACTGTTCAATTTTCCACATTCGGACCCCAAAATCTGATTGTTCCCGTGCAACAATGATATCATGCACGGGATGGTGTTTACGGAAACAAACAAGGAGGGAACCAGTCGTAACCAGTTGGCCAATTTGTAAGCAGGTTCTGGTAAAATGGCTGAAGAGGCGAGTTCAGTTGAATTTTGCTATGATGTCGCAACTTGGACCAACTGCTGCAACATCAGCACGGAGGAGTGTGTGGTGGGATCAGGACACCAGTCGCTTCATACAACTGGAGTTCTTCCAAAACTTTTGAATTTCAATAAATACCTTTCACACATCTGTCAACACATCGACTCAAGACTTTCTAGATGCGCCACGTTGTTCAGGAGACCCATCAACCTGAGAGAGTGAACAGGAGCGGGGCTGTACTGGTTCGCAACGGGGCGACTTATCAAACGGGACGAGTTACCACAACTTGGCTAACCTGTTAGGCATCGCCAAATCCTCAGATGCTCTGTAGTCTATGACTTTTCCAGAGCTGTGCATCATGTTCTCATGTCTGAGTACATCCAACTGCCTCTAGGAGACGATCTGCAGGAGCTCCAGAGTGACGTCGAAGTTGCATTGATGATCTGGCCTGGCAACAGATCCAATTTGCATTGGGATTAGGATCACATATCCTAAGTGGCCTAAAATTCCAATCTGTGCCTTTCAGTCTCTCATGAAAAGATTAAAAACAGATTGTACCGTAAGTACTCCCAAAGATTTTTGTTTGGACCAGAGAAAGCCTTGCTTCGACTGATTGGTTGGGGTTTATAGTGTCACACGCACATGACCAACAAAACCACCATGAAAAGCTAACGAAAAAACCTTTATTAATAAAACAAAACACAAAAAATACAATAAGATAATAAAAAATTACCGCTTACGCCTTCTGATCCAACATTTAGGAGCGTTCCTATTATCAGAAGCACATGTTTACTCGCTCCTGTCGCTTTACTAGCGCGTCATATTCCCATGATATTAATCCCTCCCTCTACCACAAAAAGTCAATGGTGCAACCAAGCGGCAACTTCAGGTGGTTTAAAGTGAAACCTGTGCGGTACCTAGAACTGCAGTTCCCCCCTCATCCACTAGGGGCTGCAAGATAGAGCAAATCTCCATAGACTCCCATGTTAAAAAGACAAACTTCACAGCAGAAATAAACATGTTTACAGCCTGGTACAAAAATCCATTTTAGCTTTTATAGGTCATGTATACCTTCATGAGAACTGTGGTGGGAGTGAATTTTTTTCTAATTTCCCCGTTTAGAAGTAATTTTATCTTGAAATTCAGCATATTTAGGGGCGTGTCCTTTTCATTGACAGGTACCCAATCTCCCGCTTCAAGAGAGAAAAACGTAAAACAACCACGGTTTTTACCCGGTTAACAGCGTGACTTAGCTTTAGCTTACTTACCTCCGTTAGCGCTGTTAGCTTCAGGCAGCTCGGAGTTCGCTCGATGTCAAACAATAATATACTCTCTCACAAATACTTCCATACTCTCTTATAGGGATATTCATACTCTCACACTACTAAACTCTCTCACAAACAATAGTATACCTTTTCACTGATACTTGTATAGTCTCATATTTACTGACATCCTTTATTGCATATACTTCTATATAAATCCAAATAACCGTGTGGAAGTAGCAAAATGACCAAAAAAGGGCATGATGTGATGTTTGAATGATAATAGTTGTGGGTGTAAGAGAGTTTGAATGATAACTAAATTCTCAGGTCATCATTGGTTATCGTTGATGAGGAAAGTAGTGGGATTACTCTAAGTATTTGTGAGAGAGTATGCTATTGTTTGAGTTCAGCGTATAATAGTGTTTTTGTGCAAGTATGATTGTTTGTGTAAAACCAAGTTTTAATTCTCTCTCAAGCAGCCTCTTATAAACATATCCACACTGACCTGCTTTTTTAATTTTTATTTTGCTTATGCTTTCTTAAAACTGTGCAGCAAGTTACGCCCAGAAACCTGATAGAGAAACAGAAGCAGCTGAATAAACAGCAGAATGTGAGAGATTTCAATATGTGTTTAGAGTCCAGTTCGTTATGGGAGACCATACTGGAGGTTTAAAAGATACAAGCAAACAAACAAATCAGCTTTTCTTTATGTTTTCCAGAACATCCAGGCAGAGAAGGAAGCTTTGACAGAAGGGAAGGAGAAAACACCAAAGTACCATCGGACTGAAGATGGATTCATCAGAATAGGTGAGATTCACCCGCTCGTCATGTCTCAAATCAGACCAATCAAATCAAATATACTTTATTCATCCCAGAGGGGAAATTTAAAGTTCAAGCCAGCTCATCCAAGGTTTGACATACAGACATGTAACATTAATACAAAAGAAGAATAGAGAATATGTGACAGAAACACGACGGGACCAATTTGAACAGTGTTTGAACTCATTGATTTCATGTAGAGGTCATGTGAACAGCTAAATCTGATCCATTGATCTGATGATGCCAATCAGATGATCTGTTAAGACATTTGCTCTGATTAGGGATGCAACGATACACTTTTTGGGAGTTCCGATCCGATATATGAAATTGGAATATCTGCCGATATTTGCCGATACCAAATCTGTTTATGTAAACGTTATAGTGACTATGGTTATTATTGCTGTTATAACTGTAATATTTCATTAGGTAATAAATGACCCATCCTTTCTGAAGTTACCTCACCAATACAAATATAATAACATTACAGATCTAACAATTTCAACAAGTTTTATTTGTATTTGGCACATTTTACCTAAATACAACTATAAATGTGGTTTTGGAACAAAGATCCAGCTTTTATTGCAGTGTTCCTCATCGCATGCAGCTCACCGACTCACTTGCGGCTCGTGAAGCAGCCACTGGCTTTCTGAAAATGCGATCTAAACAAGTCATAATAATCCTCAACGCTGCAGTTCTCTCCCCAAACAAGAGCTGCAGGCTGCTTGCAGAAACTTTGCTGTCCTAACGGCCCTAACTGACCCTGTCAGAGTTGCCAGTTCTGGCTGATTTCAGCTGCACCGAACTCCACCAAAGAGCTGCTCTGTCAGGAGCTCCGTATATATAATGAATAAGAAACGCCCACATTCTGGAGGCATTGTTGTATTTTCACCATATACTGTTGCATAAGAATGTCGTTACTCTGTGCAATATTTAGGATAACCATTCCTTGCTAAAAAAGCTGAATGTTACTGATTTGGCAGGGTTAGGATTGGATAGTTGGATAATGTAGCATGGCAACGCTTTTTTTGGGTCGTGGTAGCTCTCCTCTTGTCTTAGTATATTGAGTTGAATTAACTGTGAGGATCACTGTTTTAGTGGAACAAAAAATGTTACATTTTAACATTCAAGGCATTTATTTCTTTTAAAACACGTCCGAAGCATGTCGTCTAACACATCTGCGCTGGCTTGACTAGTGTGGTATTGGTACACTTTTATTAATACCAAGTTCACACGGTTGGTATTGAGCCAGTATCGGTACCAGTATCGGTATCGGTGCATCCCTAGCTCTGATGTCTGTGCATGTATACCAAGCCAGATCTGATTTATTTCATTTTTCCGTTGCTTTTTAACAGAAGACGTTAAGAAGTCACAACTTGAGCAGAACACAACAGAAAAACACGACGGCGGAGGCGAGAAATCTGTGTACAAATGAAGTAAAACTTTAACATTAAATCCATCTTTAGTCTGTAGATTGACAGTAACACTGTTACAGAAACCAGTCCAGATGTTTTAATGGTCTTGGTGGAGAAACGGGACAAAGTGAGGGACGAGTGTAAGACACTTCAGTAAGGACAGGAAGGAGGAAGATGATCTGACATTAATTACCAGCTGCTCTTCATCCTTTTCATCAATTTTTCAGAGTCGCCAGATCGATTCATTTGTCTCCAGTCTTTTAATCCAGTCCTTAACAGTGCAGTGTGTGTGTGTGTGTGTGTGTGTGTGTGTGTGTGTGTGTGTGTGTGTGTGTGTGTGTGTGTGTGTGTGTGTGTGTGTGTGTTAGAGTCCATCTGAGACTTACAGCATGTTGGATTGATCATGTGACTGCAGAGGCGCTCTTCACCTGCAGCTGGCAGGTCACGGTGGGGTCGCTGTGTCTCCTGTTGGACGTGGAGCAGAAGTCATGATAACCAGCAATACTAGATAATACCCGGAGATAAACAACGAGCCAGACGCTGCTCTTTATGGGGATTACAGCTGCACTTGTACCTGGAAGCATTGCAGGAATAATCCCAGTACATAAATCCTGCTGGGATTAGAGCTGTGTTCAGGTGCAGCTGAAACCAGAAGCCAGACTGGTCCTGATGGAGAACCAGACATCCTTTCATATGAAGAGGAAACCAGATCCCAACCGCAGGGGTCGGCTAATGGACTCTGCATAAATGTAATGGGTTTTAATAACCTGTAAATCTGCACAGAAAGCAGAAGAATCCCTTAATTACATCAGCTCCATCAACACATGAATAATTTATATTTATCCACAGATGCCTTTAAACTGCTCTGTTATGTCTGAAGAGACGAGACAGGAAGCCCAAACCTCACATTTTTACAACAGTTATAATAACAAACAAAATGAAAACATGTTGCATCAGACATTTCCTTACAGCAGGGGAAAAAAAATCAGTATAAACATTAAAACAATGAAATGAAAAACTCCTCAACAATCAGGAAACTGATAAAATCAGGTCTGAACTGATCCGAGGGAGCTTGATGAATCCCACAATCATGACGATAAAGAGAAACTTTAAGAGTGCAACGAGTGTGTTTCCCCTCGTATTCATGACTAAAACAACTGAGAGCTAACTGTTAAAAAATGTCTAGAAAACGTTCATGAGGAGGCGACCAGGAAGCATCAGTTGGCTCCTTTCTGTGTGGAGGAGCCACAGCTCCATCATGACCTCCATCTGGACATGTGAGCTCCTCAGAGGCCGAGCATGAGGAACACACCCCGGATGTCTCCCTCTCACCTGGGTCAGTTCGGCTACAAAGCTGGTTAGGATTCTCCCATCCAGATCAGTGTGCGCTCACGTTAAAGGGGCGGAGTTTGCGGCCTCTGACCAATCACGGACATGGAGAAACCTTGCAGAGCAGCTACCTCACTGTGAATGTCCAGACAATTAAGAATTAAACACGTCATCCAAACCAAAAGCAACACTATTGCCACGGCAACAGCCAGAAACAAATGCTGGCAGAAAATCCCCCTCTGTTGGGGCGTAAATTCATGACATCATCCCAGATTTATCCGTCAGACAAGATAAAGGACTCTGATCATGACGTTTCGGACAGAGCTGCCTTCCTTTCCTTTCTATTTCCCACTCAGTCCTGAGGTTAAGCATCCTGTACCGCCATTTGTGTTGGAATATGACCAGTCACTCCTCACCACAGTAAGCATTATTATTAAGCCTAACACTTCAGATGCAACCCTGGTGGAGCTAAATGGAAAACCACAAAGAAAAACCTCAAAGCGCTCAGCGACAAGACTTTGGATAAATCCATCCATTAAAAACTCCTTTTTACAGAAGCCTCAGATCCATATCCGTAGAACAGACAGGGCTTTATCCAAGACATCTGATATACATATATACACACACATATATATATATATATATATATATATATATATATATATATATATATATATATATATATATATATATATATATATATATATATATTATATACATATAAACATATATATACATATATACACATATATATATATATATATATATATATATATTATATACATATATATATATACATATATATATATATATATTATATACATATAAACATATATATACATATATACACATATATATATATATATATATATATATATTATATACATATATATATATACATATATATATATATATATTATATACATATATATATATACATATATATATATATATATTATATACATATATATATATATATATATATATATATATTATATACATATATATATATATATATATATATATATATATATATATATATATATATATTATATACATATACATATATACATATATTATATACATATATACATATATACATATATACATATATTATATACATATATACATATATACATATATACACATATATATATATATATATATATATATTATATACATATATATATATACATATATATATATATATATTATATACATATATATATATACATATATATATATATATATTATATACATATATATATATATATATATATATATATATATATATTATATACATATATATATATATATATATATATATATATATATATATATTATATACATATACATATATACATATATTATATACATATATACATATATACATATATACATATATTATATACATATATACATATATACATATATTATATACATATATATTATATACATACATATATATACATACATATATATACATACATACATATATACATACATATATACACATATATATACATATATATACATATATATACATATATATACATATATATATATATATATATATATTTATATATTTATATAAGTCCGGGTACTTCCCTCTAGCATGGGTCCTCCGTTGTACCTTTTGTATTAGATTGGCTTGTTCTCTTCTCTCTCCTCCTGGGTCTGCTCTCTCTCCTTCCCCCGCCGGCCACACAATCTCCATTTTTATACAGTCCCGTGAGCAGTTGCACCTGTTCCCGGTGTGTGGATTTCTGGGAAATGTAGTTTCCAGCCCCATCCACCATTTTAGACGTCAGCTGCTGGATGCGGATGTATCGGTTGTTCACTACATGACCTCTGGGGAGGTCACATATCCCTCTTCTCAGACTGGATGCCCTCAGCTGGGGGACATTAGACAAGAAGGCATCACGGTGGGACAAGGCATCTGCATTTCCATGGCATCGTCCCAGTCTGTGAACCACAAAGAAGTTAAAAGGTTGTAAGCTTAAAAACCATCGGGTCACTCTGCTGTTAGTCTCTTTATTCTTGGCCATCCACTGTAGTGGTGAGTGATCTGTCACGAATATGAACTTCCTACCCAGCAGATAGTATTTTAGCATCTCCAATGCCCATTTGATTGCGAGACACTCTTTTTACACGGTAGCATAGTTTTTCTCCCTGGGTAACAGCTCCCAGCTCAAGTACAATACTGGATGTTCCTCACCTTCGTGCACCTGCGCCAAGACTGCCCCTAAGCCCACCTCGGAGGCATCGGCCTGCACCACAAAATCCTTGTCAAAATCCGGAGCCATGAGGACTGGCTTAGAGCACAAGGCTATCTTCAGCTTGCTGAATGCTTTCTCTGCAGTCGGATTCCACTTGACAAATCTGGACTGTTTTTTGGTGGTGAGGTCTTTGAGAGGTGCAGCTAGTGTTGCAAAGTTAGGGATGAACCTTCTGTAGTAGTTGGCTAGTCCTAAGAAGGACCTTACCTGCTTTTTGGTTGTTGGTTGTGGACAGTGCTTTATAGCCTGTAGTTTAGCTTCCTGGGGCTTCACAAGACCCCGTCCGATGGTATACCCCAGGTAGTTGCTTTCGGTGACCGCCAGCTTGCATTTTGTGGGATTGGCTGTAAGCCCTGCCAGATGTAGAGCGTCCAGCACCTTCTGTACCCGGGGAAGGTGACTATCCCAATCAGGGCTGTGTATGACGATATCATCCAGATGATATAAGCCGATGCATATTCTTTGTGGGGTTTTAGTACCTGATCCATTGAAGGAAGGTGGATCCTGGAAGTTGTGGTGCCCCCACCACCTTCCTGATCCTGGAAGGTGGCGGGGGCTCCAAACAGTCCAAAGGGCATCCGCCGGTACTGCCACAACCCTCCTGGTGTTATGAAGGCTGTCTTCTCCTTGGAGGGCTTCTGTTAAGGGAACCTGCCAATAACCTTTTGTGAGATCAAGTGTGGTTATAAATCTCACCTTGCCCAAGGTTTCAATGAGCTCATCTACGCGAGGCATGGGGTAAGCATCAAACTCAGACACCTCATTCAGTTTCCAGAAATCATTACAGAACATTTTAGAGTTGTCTGGCTTTGGTAAGAGGACAATAGGACTTGACCATGCACTCTTGGACTCCTCGATCACTTCTAAGTCGAACATTTTCCTTACCTCCTCCTCAATCAGTTTCTTTTGGGCCACTGGTACTCTATATGGCTTTTGGTGGACTATTCTCCCGGGCGGTGCGGATTTCATGTTCAATTAGCGAGGTGCAACCCGGTTGTTATGAGAAGACCTCAGGATTGGCATCTACCAGTTCTTTGGCTAGTTGGAGTTGGTGTGGAGATAAGTCTGGACCGAACTGTACCAGTCCCTTGCAGGGGGACTTGCATCCTTTGGAAGCACTGTACTGAATAAGACCTCCTGCTCATGCCATTTCTTTAGTAAGTTGACATGATAAAGTTTCTGCTGCACCTCTTTCCAGGTTGACTAACTTTGTAGTTAACTTCTCCTACCTTCTCTATTATTTCAAAGGGGCCTTGCCAGTTAGCCAAAAATTTGCATTCTGTAGTGGGTACCAAGACCAGCACCCGGTCTTCCGGCTGGAACTCCCGAGGTTGTGCCTTCCTATTGTAGGCCACTCTCTGGTCGTGTTGGGCTTGTTTCCATGTGCTCCTTTAAAATGGGCATTACCGCCTCCATCCGGTTTTTCATGGCTTCTACATGCTCAATCATGGTCCCTGTGGGGACAGGGTTGCTCTTCCCAGGTTTCCTTTGCAATATCCAATAGCCCTCTGGGTTTATGGGCATACAGCAGCTCTAAGGGTGTGGAAGCTTGGGGAACTTCTCTTATAGCAAACAATAGATAGGGGAGCAGATGATCCCAGTTTCTACCATCCTTATCAATAGCCTTCCGCAGCATGGATTTTAGGGTTTTATTAAACCACTCTACTAGCCCATCTGTCTGCGGATGGTACACTGAGGTTCTGATGTGCTTTATGTGTAACAGGGCACATAGGTGTTTCATAACTGTGGACATAAATGGGGTGCCTTGGTCTGTAAGGATCTCTCTTGGTATGCCGACCCAGCTACGGAGGAGGAAGAGTTCTTTTGCTATGTGTTTAGCATTAGCTTTTCTTAAGGGAACTGCTTCGGGGTACCGGGTAGCATAGTCTCCTAACACTAGGATGTACTGGTATCCCCTAGCGCTCTTGGGGAGGGGCCCCACAATATCCATGCCAAGTCATTCAAAGGGGGTTTCTATAATGGGCAATGGGATCAGGGGGTTCCTATAAGTGGGTTTCGGTGCTGTAGTCTGACATGCTGGGCACCTTCGACAGTAGTTCTCTACATCTTTGTGCACTCCTGGCCAGTAGAACCTCTGCAGAATCCGCTCCTTCGTTTTATCAACCCCTAAGTGGGCCCCTAACAGGTGGGTATGTGCCAACTGCAGCACTGTTCGCCGGTGGGCCTGGGGTACAAGAAGTTGCTCCACTATGTGATTGGGCCTTTTTACTACCCGATACAGGAGGCCATTTTTCACAGCAAAGTGGGGGTAGGACAGCTGTCCACGCAGTCCGACCATTGTCCCCTCCAGAACCTGGATGTTTTGTAAAGCATTCACAAAAGTGGGCTCCTGTAGTTGTGCAGTTCCATACTGACCTTTCAGGCGTGGCAGTTCCCCAGGATCCCCATCGCTGTCCTCCCGCAGGTTGGCCAGTAAGCAGTCAGACTCATGTGCCTCCTCCGGTGCAATCTCTGGGCCACTTGACTCTATTGCAACCGCCTGTGAAGCCACTAGGGAAGGAGAGCATAGTTTGACCGGCTTTCTCTTCATGTTAGTTTCAGCACCGTTTCTCACTCTTCGCTTACGTGTCCGGGGGCTCTGCAGCATCCTTCTTCCTGCTTCCCCCCAAAGGAGAGGGAATGCCGGGCAGTCCCGACCAATCAGCACCGGTACAGGTAGAGTGTTCACAATGCCCACTCTTAAGGAAAATGAACCCTTTGTGGTTGTAAGGTCCACTACTGTTGTGGGGTAGTCACGAGTTTCCCCATGGACACATAACATGGCCATCCTTTCCTTATGTTTTTGGGGGACTGTGGCTAGAATAGACTCCTGCACTAGGGTTTGGGCACTACCAGAATCCAGTAAGGCCTCTAAATCTTGATTATTCACAATAACGGGGCACATAGGTCTAAAATCCTCTACCCCCGTCACCAGTGCTGCAAAATGGCCACGGGCACTACTGGCTGACTCTGCTGATGGCATAGATTCATCCATCTTTCCACACTGCCAGGATATGTGGCCTCTCTGTCCACAGCGGTAGCATTGACGAGAATCCGGACCTGACCATTGGGCCTTGGAAGTTGGGGGGCTGCCCCCTCCTTTAGGTGGACTCCGCACCCGGCGCATAGGTTGGGATTGTCTGGGGCGGCTTCCCGCTGCGGTAGGGAGACATTACCTGCTGGGTCTCGTCAACTGGTTTGGAGCATGTCAGTTGCAACTTGATACTGTTCGACGGCCTCAACTAACTCCTGGGCTGTGGTAAACCTTTGGTGGGCTATTATCTTTTTGGCCTCTACTGGCAGGGCTCTCAGATACCGGTCCATCACAAGCCTTTCGACTATTGCGGCTGGAGAGGTTTTTTCTGGTTGGAACCACTGTTTGGTCACTCTAATCAGTTCATGCATCTGCGCTGGAGGCGTCAAGCCCTTCTGGAATGTCCAGTCATGAAACCGTTGAGCCAGACTGAACTTATTGAGACCATGCCGGCTTAGTATCTCACTCTTTAATACCTCATAGTCTTGGGCTGCCCGGGGTTCTAAATCTTGAAAAGCTTTAAGTGCTTCCCCTGACAAAAAGGGTGCCAACAGTCCCACCCAATCTTCTGGAGGCCACTTTTCTCCTATGACCGTCACTTCAAAAGCATGCAGATACGCTCCCACATCATCGGAGACTCCAAGTTTGGGAATGTAGTCTCCTGCTTTCGGCCTCTGGTCCGCCCACTGTCGTAACTCCTGCTCTTTGAGGGAATTAGCTTTAGCTTGTTGTTGTAGCAACGCTGCATTAATCTCCTGTTGCGCTTTCTGGGAGTCCACCAGGGCCTGTAACAATCGGTCCATGGATGCTTCGCGTTCTCGGGTCGACAGGGCTGCGAAACCAAGGATCAACTCGTCGAGGCTTCCAGCTTCCACCTTCTACCACGGGTAGCCCCCTTCAGAAAGTAGTGCCCGTATTCTCCACCACTATAAGGTTTGGAGATCCTGGTGGTGTTTGAGGGAGGACCAATCCGTGGAAGAATTCACAAGCCAAGCCAGAACTGACAAACAAAAATTTTATTGTTCCTCTTTGTGGCTGGGTAAGCCGTCTGTCTTGAGGCCTGGTCCAGTGAGGGAGGAAATAACATAAAACACAAGGCTTCTTGGCTCTTGGGTTAACTTTCTCCAGGTCTACAATTAAATGAATATGATCCGGGTACTTCCCTCTAGCATGGGTCCTCCGTCGTCCCTTTTGTATTAGATTGGCTTGTTCTCTTCTCTCTCCTCCTGGGTCTGCTCTCTCTCCTTCCCCCGCCGGCCACACAAGCTCCATTTTTATACAATCCCGTGAGCAGTTGCACCTGTTCCCGGTGTGTGGATTTCTGGGAAATGTAGTTTCCAGCCCCATCCACCATTTTACATACATATATATATATATATATATTTCATTAAATAACTAAAAATTTGCAAAAAATATAATTTAGTAATATAAGACACGTTCTTTTCATTTAATTGAGTTGAAAGAAGGAAAAAAAAACAAAAACAAATTGGTCCTGGACAAATTAGAGCACTTTTCTGTTGAACAGTGGGACAAAATACCTGTCAACAGGTGCAGAAGTCTGACTGAGAGGAACAGAAAACACCTGACTGGAGCGGAAACATTAAAGGATTGTTCAACTAAATATTACTTCTTGAGTGATGGAATATATAATAAATTATCTTATTTGTTTGCTTTTTTAAAAATATTTCTATTAAACCAGAATTAGAAAATAATGTCATGATTTTCATGAAATTTTTATTTATTATTACTTTAGTTAATTTCAGCTTATTTTACAGGCAACTGTTTTTTTTTTTTCCTTTTTTAATGAAAGTTTGTGAATAAATAAGAACTGTATGTATATGAGCCAGTCTCTCACCAGTCTGTGTCCCAGTACTGGTTTCAAATCAAACTTTATTTCTGGAGCACTTTTCATGCCACGGGCAACACAAAGCGCTTTACAAGATAAAATCAAGTCATAAGGATTAAAACAAACAGTGGATAACAAGGCATTTAAAAATAATGAAGACATAAGCTCTTTCCACACACTCACACACACACACCCACCCACATTCCCCGAAAAACAGCATTCCCTAAATACTGTCTCTTTAACCGAATGCAGGGTAATAAAACAACTAAAAACATTAATTAAGTGATAAAATTCTGACTTCTGACGTTTAGTCATTTAGTGACAATGAGCAAATATCCTGATGGATTTTAGGTCTGAACTAAATAAAGCAGTTTTACTGAAGAACATAGCCCTGTTTTTCAGGGCTATGTTCTTGGGGGGGGGGGGGGTTGAAAAAAAGGGCGAAAAATTTAGAGTATACCCAGTTTTTGAGGTAACACCACTGGTTACCTCGACAGGAGAAAATCCAGCTTTGTAGTACAGGCCTCTGGTCTCTCAGGCTCATTCTCTCTGTTACAAACTGGTGACCATACTTGAGGTCTGGAAAGTACACAGACTAGTCAATGTCTAACGGTGCAGCTCTCTCTTCACGGCTTCCTCAGTTCTGCTGATCAGATCAGTGAATAAACACACACCAACCCACCACATGCAGGGTAAATTCAGTGTGGTGGGTATAAATAAAAACTTACAGCCACTGTAGCGGATGCAGCCGATCACAGGCTAGTGAGACTTGGATCATGTTGTACGTTCCCAATTCCTATCACGTCGGACGGTGTCTACAACAATAAGAAGAGAATGCAAATCCTTTTTTAACCCATATTTAATAGAATACACTACAAAGAAACTCAGTGCTTTACTGTTGCAGGCTAATATTGCCTCATTTTGAGTTTGATGCCTGCAACGCGCTGCAATAAGCTGGGAATGGGTGGTAAAAGAGGGAAGGTGGGCTGACGGTGTGAAGTGGTGCAGACCAGGTTGGCAAGTGACAGGAAGACACGGGGAGCTGCATTTGTATGCAATCACATCACCACAAGAGAACAAATGAGTGAAAACTGCAAAAATAAGCAGCGTCTGGCTGCATTTAAACGATAGAAGAGAGAGCAGAATTTGTCACATTAAAATATCCCTCCTAGTCAGGGCCGGATTAAAAGTACACAAGTCCCTGGGCCCAGAGCGTTCCAGGGGCCCCCTTCCCCACAGTGTATCACTGTGAATGATAGACTGTGAAACAACATTTCTAACATTTCTCACCTGATGGTACCAATAATAATACACTGGACACTGTGGTGTAACTATCTGGCCTTTATGTACATTTTGTTTCATGTCCAAACTGCTGGTGTTTTCCCTACATGGGCCCCAAGTGGGCGTGGGCCCCTGGGCCCGTGCCCATAATGCCCATTGGATAATCCGGTCTTGCTTCTCGTGACCGATTTCACCACTAGTCTGGTCTTCCTGGTCCAGTGTGAACACGCATTCAGACTCTGGACGGCTTATAAACCCAGGATCACATTTCACTAGTTCATGATTCACCGGCAGTATGAACACAAACAGACGGAAGCGAGGATGTGACGCCTGAGTCGACAACATCCTGGATATCTGCTGCTCATTCTGGACCGATTCTGCTGAAAACTGCACCTCAGTAAAAACAAAAACCATGAAAACGGCAGGAATTTATTGTTTCCTTGTGGAGAACAAGCCCTTTTGGCCCGAGCTAGTCTTCTTCATTCCTCTTGGTTAGTGGTTGTTTTGGGGAACAGCGCCCCCTAGCGAGCAGCTGTTCGAACCATGTAACATGGTTAAGGAGTCCAGTGAATCCAGATCTGAATGCATCTTACCAAACAGATTACAAACCTCACAGAGGACATTAGTAAACTCTCTGATAGACTGGGGTCCGGGTATGAAATGTTCAACACTCTGCTGGACTCCCTGCAACGCTCCATGCCTCACTGCAAGCGGCTCTTCTGGATATGGTTCCTATAGATCCAGACTGCTCACCACGCATCTCTGCGAGCTCAACACTAAAACGGACGTTTTGATCTAAAGTGATCAGCTGTGGCGTCTTCATGGTTCTCTCAGCATACGGACTGGAAGAACTGGTTCTGCTGAGGGAGCTGAATGAAAGAGCCAGACCTCCCGTCACTGTGAAGAGTAGTGGTTACATTTCCCATCAACACTATCCCATCATGCATCCACACACTGGCTGCAGTCGCGAGCTACTGCATGAAAAAATGCTGCTGAATCAGGAGAGAAACTACACTGCAACAACTCAGCCTTAAAAAACAAGAAAAAAAATATACAAAAATGAGGTAAATGTTGCTTAAAATAAGATAAATTATCTGCCAACAGAACAAGAAGATTTGGCTTGTCAAGACTTCCCAAAACAAGTAAAAATATTCCAAAAACAAGAGGAATTCTCTGGCATAAAAACTTAAGAATTATCTTACCTTTAAAAAAAATAAGCATATGTGTACTCAATTTAAGATTTTTAATCCTAATTAGATTTCAGTTTTTGCAGTGTAAAATAAAGCTCTTAAAAAGAAAAAGCTACAATGTGACGGTGGTTAGAGGACATAAACAGTTTGGCTGGTTGGGAAGTCACTTTGCTTCTCGCTGGATGAGAAAACATTTAGGAAATATTATTCAGCTTTTTTATGAAAAAACGTCAGAAAAAGCTGTTTTAAAAAGTCATTCAGTTCCATTTGAAATCTAGTCGGAGGAAATTTTATTGGCTGGTAAGACGACGGATCTACCTGCCACACTGGCTGATGATCAAACAAAGTTCTTGAAGAACTAAAGAACGAAAGAAATATTTCTCCTGCCTGTCTGTACACAACGTCACACACCTGGAACACAATCATCTGTTCATCTTCATGTCTTTCAGGGACGTTCCAGAACGGGATCGCAGAGGGAGAGGTGGACCTCTCCTTCGGGCCGCTGGAGGCCATGCGTCTCACGGTGATGACGGACTCACCGGTGTGGGTCATCCTCAGTGAGGTGAGAGGAGAGTATTCAAGTCTGAAGGGTTCTTCAACAGGTTTGGGGGACTTTACGGAGTTTCTTGTCATGAGGGCGCTCCAGGCCTCTTCTGGAGGGTTGAAGGTTTGAGTTTCTCCCTGATAACTCTACAAACTCAGAAAGTGCAGCATTGGTGATCTGATAAAAGTGGATTTAGAGACGTGTTTTTCAGTTCATATTAACCCAGCAGAGAAAAGCTCGTTTATTCAGCTAATATGGTTTGTTCATTTGCACCAACTTAAACTTTACCAGGTCTACCAGCCAATCACATGGCAGCAGGTCAACGCATTCAGTCACGTAGACATGGTGAAGAAAACTGAGCATCAGAACGAGGAAGAAAAGGAGATTTAAGTGGCTTTGAACGCAGCATGTTGTTGGTCTGAGAGTTTACTGGGATTTTGACGCACAACCATCTCCAGTGTTTCCAGAGAAGGTCTGAAGAAGAGAAAACATCCAGCGAGCAGCAGTTGTCTGGACCAGAACGTCTGCTTGGTGTCAGAGGTCAGAGGAGAATGGACAGACTGGTTGGAGATGATGGAAAGACAACAGGAAGTCCAGTCAGCACTGGTTCCAACCAGAACATCATGTCTGAACACACAACACGTCCAGCCTGGAAGCAGATGGTCTCCAGCAGCAGAAGACCACAGCGGGTTCCCTCCTGTCAGTAAGAACAGGAAACTGAGGCTACAATTCACACAGACTCACCAGAACTGGACAATAGAAGATGGAGAAACGTTGCTGGTCTGATGAGTCTCCAGTTCAGCTCCACATTCACATGGTAGGATCAGAATCTGCTGGAAACATCATGACAACATGGATCCATCCTGCCATCAGGATCAAGGCTTCAGGCTGCTGCTGGTGGGATGGTGGGGGGAGGTTTTCTGGTCCCAGTTTGGACCCCTTAGTACCAGTATGACATGGTTTAACCAGCACAGCCTACCTGAGTCCTGCTGCTGACCATGTCCATCCCTTTCTGAGCACAGTGTAGCATCTTCTGATGGAAACTTGCAGCAGGATGATGCACCATGTCACAAAGCTCACATCATCTCCACCATGATGATGAGTTCACTGTCCTCCAACGGCTCCACAGTCACCAGATCTCAGTCCAGCAGAGCAGCTTTGTGATGTGGTGGAACGGGAGATTCTCATCATGATGTGTTTATGCTTCATGTCAACATGGAGGAAAACCTCTGAGGAATGTTTCCACCTTGTTGGATCTCTGACAGAAATAACTGAAGCAGTTCTGGAGAGAAAAAGGGGCCAAACCTGGTACTAGCAAGATGGACCTGTAAAGTTGACAGAGAGTGTAGATCTGGGTTTAGTTCATGTTCCAGTCCAGGAACCACTTTGTGACATTTCAGAGTAAAACCACCACCATTAATCTCTGACAGTCACACTCTCTGCATGAAGCTTGAAAATGTAATTTTATGGTGTTTTTTCTGAAAAACAGCAGCAGCTTCTTCAGCACTGTCATTATCGGCTGTTTTTAAGCTATTAATCATTAAATAATTATTCCCTTTTAGCAGCGAAGCGTCGTGTTAATAAACAAACACCTGCAGAGGAAATTATATTTTCGAGTCTGAGCGATAATAAAAAGTCTGAATGTCTGGATTGTGATGGTCAGAGAGGGTTTAAATGTGTGCAGAGGCACTCGGCTGTAGCTGCTCATGCAGTTGGCTTGTTGTGTGTCTGTTGCATCAGCAGGACGCAGGGCTGCAGTGATGGGTTCATGATCCTGGTCTGATTCCAGCCGGGAACGTCTCTGCTGGGTCAGACTGCAGAGCAGGACTGTGGCATGCAAACACCGGGGCCTGCTGACTCCTCTGGGAGGGTCAGCGTCTCCCAGCATTAACCTCCTCCTCTTCCTCCTCCTCATGAATTAGTCACTGCGCATGTAATGGAACATTTCTGTCATATATAAAGGTCTTTGTGGATTTGAGCTCCGAGTATCAGCAGCTGTAATCCCAAAAAATCTTCAGGCTTTAAAACCTGGGATTATTCAGCCTCTTCTACAAACAGACGTCTAGCAGCAGCGCAGCGGTTTACTGCACATTTTACTGTAACTTATGACACCGACAGCAGCATGAGACCTACAAAGTCAGAGTTTTATTCAAAATTAAACCTAAAATACCTCAACTGTTAAAATTATATTTTTATAAACATGATAACTTTTATCTGTCTGTCCAAAACGAAAGTCACACACACTCTTGTTTCGTTAGCCCTCCTTTTATTCCAGCAGCATTTGCTGCGTCATTGTTCAGATAAATGTCACAACACTGATTTCCATCCAGTGTTGCATTCATTTTAAGATCTTGTGTTGATAACAGAGAGTCTGACGTCTGCAGAAAGACTTCTCCAGAACATCCTGAACATCAGGAGGTTCGAGTCTGGACTCTGTAGTCCAGTGTGAAGAGGATGTTTCCTCTTCCACCATCTGACTCCTGCTGTTGTCATCCTGGAGTATGTCGGTTCCATCAGGGAAGATAGAATAACCTGCTCACTGAGCATATTCAGGTTTCAGCTCATGTCAGGCTTTAAACACATGAGACTGCAGAACCGAAACCTGAATCTGGACTTATCAGACCTCTAGACCTGCTTCCAGCGTAGAGTCCGATCTTTATGCTCCCGACCAACTTGAAGCCGTTTTCATGGTTATCCACACTGATTAGTGGCTTTGTTATGGCTACAGATCTATATCAGAATTTGACAATAGTTGGATGCTTCTCAAACAGACAAACATGGTTTCCTCGAACACAAGATGTGTCTTCACACAAGGATGTTTCACAAACAACGAGCTTCTCATCGGTCGAGGTTAAATAACTTGGTGTAGCTGAAATATCATCCGTTTCTTTTTTTGTTTTGTTTTTTAAAAAAACAAAAAAAGAAACAAACAAACAAAAAAAATCATTATCATTCATTCTGACAGTCTGACCAACTTATCATAAAATATATATAAAATGTATATATATATATATATATATATATATGTGTGTGTGTGTGTGTGTGTGTGTGTGTGTGTGTGCGTGTGTATATATATATATATATATATATATATATATATATATATATATATATATATATATATATATATATATATATATATATATATATATACTACTTTTAATAAGTAATGAAACATGTATTTCTATTATATATTTATATTTTGTTCATTTTATTTAAATGTTCTTTTCTCTTTGGGGGCATTCTTGCCAAGTCATTTATTTATTTACATTTTTATCTATTTAATAATTCATTTATTCATTTATTATCCAAACCGTTTACTCTGATGAATCTGGAGCCTATCCCAGCAGGCTTTGGGTGAAAGGCGGGGTACACCCTCGCAGTCCATCGCAGGGCCTATTTATTAATGAAAAATATATTTATATGAGTGATACGAATTTTTTATATTTATTTTCTTGTCTTTTTATTCAAGTTCTTTTCATTTCCCCACGTTTCCTGTTTTTACTGGTGCTTTTATAACTGGTCTTTGTGTTTATTTGTGTGGGATAATTTCCTATTACCAGTTATGTAATATTCTCTTCTACTTACTGTAAAGTATTTGTGTTTTTCCTCCTGAAATGACCATGTTTCCTTGCAAGTGGCTCACAGATGAGGTCACAGTGTGACATGGTTTTCCTCACCTCTCATCTCTCCTCCCTTCAGATCTTCATAAAGAAAGTCGAGTGATGCTCCTGCGCCCGCTCAGCGACCTCAGCCCGGCTGACCGCAGGCCCGTCAGCTGCTGTCCTGTCTCCAGTCCCTCTCAGCAGACCTCACCGTGATGCCACAGCGCCACCGTGTGGCCGGTCCTCACCGCTGCAGGGCTGAAAGGGTCGGACTAAAACCCACAGAAACCACAGAGAGATGAAGGGGAACTGGTCTCCTGGGTTTTCCCAGCAGGACGGCGTGAAGGAGAAGCTGAAATCTCTCCTGATGATTCTGTATTTATGTGTACATACAGTAAGCTAAATGTTATCACACTGGGAATCACAGAGGCTGCCTCTGGGGAACTACCTGCTGCTTCCAGACTCTTCCTGTTTGGAGACGCTCAGAAACAGATATTTTTTACCAACCCCCCCACCGCTCCCACACAAACAGAAACGTACACGCTGTTCCCTGAACGCACCGCTGCTTGGGGTCCCCATGTTTCCCCCACGTCGCGCGGTAGTTGCCTTAACGAAGAAGCAGATCATGGTTACACAGAAACATGTAGCATCCAAGCGTACCCAGAATCCTTTGCTGCAGCTTGAAACTACTGATGAAGACAGCTGTTTTTCTTCTTCTTCGGTGAAATCTTTTCAGATCAGTGAGGCCTTGTTGAGTCCTCCTCCACATGATCCTCCGCTGTGCTCCGTCCTGCTGTACTGTGCCGTCGTTTTCCAGTCCGGAGCAACAAAACTGCTTTGTTCTTCTTCTTTTTGTCCGTATTTCCTGCAGAGACGTCGTCATGTCAGGACCTCGTCCTGCAGGGAGACTCGTGCTGCTTCCCGTCTAACAGGAGGAACGTTTCTCATAAATTGTTCCCTTTATTTTAATATTTTAATGTAATTCTGTTCCCTCAGATGAAGAGTAGGTGCCTTCAAATCATGCTGACTTTCTTTTCTTTATTTCGTTCTTTGTGTTTTACCAAAACCTTTTCTAACGCCTGCAAGGAGCTGATAAAACAGCAGACCTGATCAAGATCTGCACGGTGCCAGAGACGAGTCGAGATGACTTTGAGCATCTTTTTTTTTTAACTCTGATGGAACAGCACTTTGTATTTACATTCTCGTGACTTTTTTTTACTTGTTTTGATTGTTTGTGTGAACAGAAGATGAACAAATAAAACAGATAAAGAGAGTTAGCTGCTTTAAATAAAACACAAACTCACCAGAAAACAGAATTTTTAAAAGTCTATAAATATCCACAATAGTTTGTTTCTTTGGTGATCAAGGCCGCTTTACTTTTGACTATTTATGTGTTTCTCATTCACAAAACTTATCTCCGGCGTGTGAGCGAGAAGGAGAAGCACAATGAAAAATGAGCTCTGTCATTTGTTAGTTTAAATATCTATGAAATTAAATGATAAACAGTTTAATTTATTTAACATCCATAGAAATTTTTCTTCTCTGAACATTATATTCAGAAAAGTAAGTAAAGAAAAGATGTCGAACCTGCTGCAGTAGACGTTGGATAGAGGCGTGTTTCTACTGTGTTCCATCGGCTTCCTGTTAATGAGACTTTTTAATGAACTGAAGATCCTGATGGTTCCAGTTTTCCAGAGGAATCTGCGTCCATTCCTGCTGAATCCCAGATTCCTGCTGCTCTACCGTCCCCTGTTGCTCTACCGTCCCCTGTTGCCGTTGTCCGCTGGAAGTCATTCAGAACGAGTTCCGACATTGTCCAGCTGGTGGATTCTGCTTTTATACCCACCCCTGACACCCTCACCAGTTACCTGTTAAGACCATCCATTCATTCGTTTGTTCGTTCATTCATTCATGCATTCAATCAATTAATCAATCAAGCATGAATTTTTTTAGCTGCCTTGTCCTATTAGGGGTCACAGGGAAGCTGGAGCCTATCTCGGCAGTCACTGAGACGCTGGGTCCACCCTGCAGGTCGCCAGTCCATCCTGGGACGGTTAAGCCCATTACACCTCATTTTTCATCCGAACAATTTCCAAAGCAATATACTTTATATTGAATCAATGGGAAATCAATGGGAACCTTCACATCAGTATTGAAATTCCATCCAGCGACTTTGCAACGTTTTTTTTTTTTCGTTCTGTGGTAGATTTTAATGTTTGCATCCGACAGATCTACGATCGACCTTTTAAAGCGGGTGTGTTGACAGAAAAGCTGGTTGTGAGAAAAGATAGAAGTGTCACTTTGTCGCTTCTGCTTCATTTAAACTTTGCGTCACCATGAGCGCGCTTCGTACTGTGTGTGTGTGTGTGTGTGTGTGTGTGTGTGTGTGTGTGTGTGTGTGTGTGTGTGTGTGTGTGTGTGTGTGTGTGTGTGTGTAACAGCACTCTGAGCACACTGAGAAGCGAGAAAAAAAAATCAGTGACAGGGATTACAAAGACGACGTGCGACGAACAAGCTGAATTATGAAGATGTGGCTTTGTCCTCCCGCAGGGGGTCCAGGAATCTGCAGTTGACTTGTATGTGTTTATGTATGTATCTGTGCATGTACGTGCATATATCTGTGCGTGTGTATGTGTGTGTATGCGTATATATGTACGTATGTATGTATGTTTTTCTCTATCTCTGTGAGATGTTTTCTCTTCTTTTTCGGTTTTCTTATCCTCTCCGGTCTGGTCCAGCAGTACAAACTCTGTAATACAAAATAAATAGAGAACTAAATTATTAATCCAGAATATTGACGGGAACATTATATCTGTGAAGCTCCTCTTGGCAAAGTAAATTTGCTCAGCAGAGCACAGCATCCAGACCATCATTCTGCTGCTTAAATGCTGGACAAGACAGAAAAAAGAAATGAGTCTTGTATGTAGCGGCTGTAGGAGGTCTTTAATCGTCCCATGGACATCCTGCAGTCGATCTGGTCCAGCTTCAGCTCCTGCACTAAACCACTGCTCCACCTCTTTGCTCTCATTATTCTTTTCTTTTGCATTATCAGCATGAAATCCTTTTCATTTTTTGTGGAATCCATGTTTGTTTTTGCTACTTTGAATATTTCTTCATCATTTATTCTAAATTTTGTTTTGTCACATATTTTACCAGCAAAATATCACAATTTCATGGCATTTCATCAGTCCTGGTGTGTATGAAGACCTTCAATCTGCTCAAATAAAATAAACATTATGATTGATCTGTAGGATAATTTCTAATCAATTTAGCAGGATTTATGATGAAACAAGCACCTCTTAGTTTGTTCAACAAATGTTCATGGTCCACCATAAAAAAAAAAAACAGACTTCAGAAGGCCGCACAATGCTGCTCTCTGTCTAAGACAGGGATCCCCAGTCCAGGTCCATGAGGTCCTGCAGGTTTTCCAAGTGTCCCTGCTGCAATACAACTGATTCAAATTCATGTGTATTTAGCTTGTCTGTCTCTGAGTCAGGTGTGTTCCAGCAGGAACGCTTGGAAAACCCGCAGGAGACTGGTCCTGGAGGACCAGGGTTGGGGATCCCTGGTCTAAGATGCTAATGAGATCATTTCTGACAACTGTCCAGCAGAACCGTGACCAGATCTGAAACCAGATCACTGGGAGCTTTCCAGATAACAGCAGCAGCTCCCAGTTAAATCAGAAACATCGTCATGAATATTATTTACCTGTTTCACCTGCGTCTACCAGTAAACCACAAACATGTTCTCTTCCAGAGAGAGAACCTTCTCAGATTAGTGATGACTTATATAACTGATACTTTGCTGCTTTAACCCTCGGACCAGGATCAGAAGTAGAACTGAGATTGAACCTTCAGTTGTCCCAGTTGAGCTAATCTGAAACAGGCAGGTAACTGGTCTTACTGGTCTGGGTTCTTATGGAGGTTTTTCACTCCACTCTCAACTTGTGCAGCTCAGGATGGAGGGTTGAATCCGGGAGAAGATTTAAAGCAAAGTGTTGGTAACCTCAGCAAGGAAATTATTTCCTTTGATTTGGTTCAAGTGAACTCCGTTTCTGCAGAATTGGACTAATGTGGATCATATAATGGATTTCTTTTAATTGGATTGCAATGGACTGGACTGTGTTTGTAAAACTAATTTAAGATAACTGAATTTAACTTTATATAACTTTAATGATGAACTTAAATCATTGAATAGTCACACCAAGTCAAGTAGACTTGACTGGTATAATTCAGAGATACCACAAATAACAATTTAGTTAAGATCTTTAACTATATGTGTCAAAATACTAACATTTTTTTAAAGTTTTTGTTTTTAGGTGGGGGTAATTTTAAAACATTTTAATCAATGATGTTTAGATTTTCTTCTGGAACTGAAAATAAAATAAAAAATTATGCATATCTATGATCAGATTTTTTAAATCTGTTTTCTTGATCTGAGCTAGTGAGAGTATGTAGATGATGAACAATAGGAGGCCCAAAATGGAGCCTTGGGGAACTCCACATATCATTTTTGTTTAAGTAGATCTGAAAATACCAGCATCTATAGTTTGGGTTTCTTTCTGCAGCTGTGTTTCCTCACTGTTAAACTGAGAACATGTATTTTGAAAGACGACTAGCTCTGTCCTCAGTCTCATTGCTCATATTCTGACCCTGTGACCTTGCATCCAGTCAAACTGGTCGTTACACTGCCCCTTCTGGTTACTTCTGGTTACAGCGTGCACATGCATAACGTTAATTTCTGAGGATGCACACTAGCAGCATTTCAAACAAATACAAGTACAGGCAGCGATGATGAATACACACAAACGTCATTAATAACAAGTACATTCACAGCTTTAATGATTGTCTGCTTTATGGGTGGAAAATCTCTGCCTGGAACAGATGTTGGGAGCATATTTTAAATATTTCAGATGTCCATTCTGTGAGTGAAAGCATTTCATATTTAGTTAATAAACATCATTTTAACATCTATTTGTTGATACTGAATCATGTGGTTTGTATTTTTATATTTCTAACCCTTGCATATGAATTTTTCATGTATGTTTGGTCATATAAGTAGTTCAAGCATCAATTTTTTGTAACTTCCACTATTGCTCTCTCTTTTTCTTGTTACGAACAAATCTGCTCTCAGAGATCCATGTGTGCAATTATTTCATCAAAGGGAACACGCTAAAAATGGGAACAGTTTATTCAAGCGTTTCCTCCTGATCCTGTTCCAGCTCCGTCTTTTGATCTGGATTCACTCACAGGAAGTCTGAACCGAAAACAGAGTTCAGGTTTTCATATGTGAAGTGAACTGAAGGTCCGTGAGGTGATTAGTGACACTCGACTACATACACAGCTTTAATTTGAGATTTGAGGTTTTTTTTCTTTTTTTGAAGATGCACTGGAATGCACTGCTGTCTTCTTGTTTCAGTCTTTTGTATCTTTTAGATAAACTATTTAAATGAGCTTAAACTTTCATTCAATCTGTGGATTGTAATAAAGACAGAAATTTAAATGATCTGTGGTTGGTTGTAATTTTTTACAGTATAAAACAATATGACAATTTTTCCTGTTAAACCCAAAGCAGGAATCACCAATAGCACAGTTCAAGTTTTATATATATGTATGTGTATATATATATATATATATATATATATATATATATATATATATATATATATATATATATATATATATATATATATATATATATATATATATATAACATGTCTTTTTGACATGGGAGTCTATGGGGATTTGCTCTGTTTTGCAGCCCCTAGTGGATGAAGGGGGAACTGCCGTTTTATGCACTTCAGCACAGGCTTCACTTTTTAACCACTAGAGGTTGCTGCTTGGTAGCTATTTTGCATAAGCTTTCCCTTTTGTAGAGTCTGGTTAGCCAGACGACAATGTAAGATAACTGCAACCTTTTTCCTAAACACATTCAATGGAAACACCTCCAAATGACAATCCTAGTTTGTTGAAATTTTATGTGAAAAGCTGTAAAATAAAGGCAGTGTTGAACTTATTGGGAGATCCTTAGTCCCACAAATGTTGGTGTTATAAGTTTGTGGACTTGATGTAGACGCCTGAAGACTTTGCGGCCTCTCGTCTTGTATGACCCCCACCCTGATGGAAAACAAACATCAAATTACCTACAAAACCAAACTAATGCTCATGAAATTCCGTCTCTAAAGCGTTACAGGAAAAGGCTGAAAGACTGGTTTTACCCAGGTGGTCTTCGAAGACTTGGTGGCTCATTAACATGTCAGATTTATAATTTTGACCAGAACATTTCATACCAGCAGCAGCACTTTAAAAGCAATTTTTTGGTGCACAGACAGACGGTCATCTTTGTCATCGTTGTTTCTATTGATCTAAAGTTACCAAATAACACAAAAGCAGTTCCTGTCCTTCAAGTGAGATTCAAACTAGTTGAGAACAAGACGACAGAATCCAGCCTAGCTTTCCTGTTGCTTCAGAAAGCTACGAGACTGACAGCAACATGTTTCACTGATCAGCATGAGGAATTCAGGGTGAGACGTGGTGAAAAAGGACACTGCTGAGCTCAGCATGTAAAAGCTCATCTGAAACACAGGTGTGATGTAAAGCTGTCCGACCTGTTTTCATCCTTTTAACGGCTAAACAGAGTTTTCATAATCTTCAACCAGCATTTTCACGGGAAGGTGGAGGTGGTGAAGAGTTCACTGGAAGCATCATAAGGTTTCATCAGAGTATGATGAAATAACATCCTCCACTTTTTTCTACTCAGAAGTAACTCATCAAAGAGACTGTTGAAGTGGGTTTTGTATATTTAAATATAAGAGCAGAAATTTGAAGGTGAGTTTATTTCTTCTTCTGCCTGAAGAATTTGAGGGAGTCAAGACGTAGGAGTGTGACCTTTGTTTCACCGTAACGGCTTTTAGTTACAAACAGCTGAATCATTTCTACAGATAAAAACTGTTTAACTGAACGTTTCAGGTTAAACTGGGGCTGAAAACAGCTTTCCAGTTCATCGTGGGGGGAATTACAGCAGCCTTTTGTTTGTCTGATGAAAACTGAGTCACATGATTGTCACAGTTCTGGTTCGAGGTCACAGACAAGAATCAGAACATTTTATTTTACAGTAAAACCAGAGTTATTATGGATTCTCTTTCTCCTGAAAGTAAAAATAGTTTGAGGACCAGATATTTAAAAACACAAACTGCTCCTCAGTGCAGTTTTATTTGTCACGATGATAAGGATCAGTCATATTCTTGATAGTTTGAATGATTTCTCTCTGCTGAGAACTGAGATGAAAACTTATAAAAAGCTTCACAAACGAACAAAAATCATCAGTGAGCTCATCCTTCAAAAAATGTGCTGAAGAGACTTTTCTGTTTTCTTATATCTTTGACTTCAGAAACCGAGCAGTGGACACAGACGTTAAGGTTCTAAAGACATGTGGTTTTTCAGGCTGTGATGGACTGGTGACCTGTCCCGGTGTACCGGCCTCTCGCCCAGTGATTACTGGGATAGGATGCAGCTTCATGGATGGATGGATGGATGGATGGATGGATGGATGGATGGATAGATGGATGGATGGATGGATGGATGAATCGTTGGATGGATGGATGGATGGATGGATGGATGAATTGTTGGATGGATGGATGGATGGATGGATGGATGGATGGGTGGATGGATGGATGATGGATGGATGGATGGATGGATGATGGATGGGTGGATGGATGGATGGATGATGGATAGATGGATGGATGGATGAATCGTTGGATGGATGAATGGATGGATGGATGGATGGATGGAGGGATGGATGGATGGATGAATCGTTGGATGGATGGATGATGGATGGATGGATGGATGGAGGGATGGATGATGGATGGATGGATGGGTGGAAGAATGGATGGATGGATGGATGAATCGTTGGATGGATGGATGGATGGATGGATGGATGGATGGATGGATGGATGATGGATGGATGGGTGGATGGAAGGATGATGGATGGATGGATGGATTGATGGATGGATGGATGGATGGATGGATGGATGAATCGTTGGATGGATGGATGGATGGATGGATGGATGGATGATGGATGGATGGATGGATGGATGGGTGGATGAATGGATGGATGGATGGATGAATCGTTGGATGGATGGATGGATGGATGGATGGATGGATGGATGGATGGATGGAAGGATGATGGATGGATGGATGGATTGATGGATGGATGGATGGATGGATGAATCGTTGGATGGATGGATGGATGGATGGATGATGGATGGATGGATGGATGGATGGGTGGATGAATGGATGGATGGATGGATGAATCGTTGGATGGATGGATGGATGGATGGTGGACAAAAAGAAAATACCATATATATATATATATATACTGTATGTATATATATATATATACTGTATGTATATATATATATATATATATATATATATATATATATATATATATATATATATATATATATATATATATATATATACTGTATGTATATATATATATATATATATATATATATATATATATATATATATATATATATATATATATATATATATATATATATATACATACAGTATATATACACATAAATATATCCATGTATCCAAAATCAATGGGGCGAGGTTTGGACAGCAGTGCATGTTCTCCCCATGTATGCGTGGGTTCTCTCCGGGTACTCCGGCTTCCTCCCACCATCTAAAGACATGCATGTTAGGTTAATTGGTTACTCTAGATTGCCCATAGGACTGAGTGTGAGCTTCCCCACGACCCTAAATTGAACCAAGCAGTTAGGATAATGAATGAATGAAAGGACAGTCATCTTCCAACTGGAGGTTTGGCGCATCAATTCCAGGCTTCCTCTGATAACATGCCTAAACATCCTCGGAAAAGACACTGACCCCTGCATTGCCCCCCGATGTGCCTGTCGGGGTATGACTGTGTGTGTGTGTGTGTGTGTGAATTGATGACTGTGACATGTAGTGAAAAGCACTTTGAGTGGTCGACATCATTGGTTATAAAAGTACAGTCCATTTACTATCACGAAATAATAATGATGAGAAGAAGAAAGAACCCAACATATGTCCGATGAAATCCAGAGTTTATAAATGAGCAGCACGGTGGAGTAATGGTCAACACTGAAGTCTCACGGTAAGAAAGTTGCTGATTTGAGCCTTGGCTGGTTGGGAGGTTGAATATTTCTGTGTGGAGTTTGCATGTTCTCCTTGCATGTGTGTGTGTGTGTGTATGTGCTGGTTCTCTCCGGGTACTCCAGCTTCCTCCGACCCACATGACATGCATGCTCTGAATAATTTATCACATTTAAGCTGCTTTATATAAAAGTGTGTGTGAAATAAATATATGTAGTTGCTATACTTTGGGGCACTTTAGTAGGTGTGGCTGAAATAAAAAATACTGCTATTGCTTGTGTACGCCAGCAGAAAATGTTTCTGCTTAAAATCTCTGCAGATGTGAACAGAACTGGTCCACGAGTGAGACGTCTTGGAGACGGTTCAGTTCGTCAGACTTTGCTAAGATAAACTCTTTGTTAAACAGACTCCTGCACATGAAGACTATAAGCATTTATAACATTGTTATTGTTCATCATTTGTGTATCTCTTCTGCTTTTGCAGGAATCCCTTGTGCAGAGATACATGCTGCTTGTTGTCCCCTCTTTCCTGTCCTCACCACCACCAACAGGTTCAGGAAGATTTTTGTCCTTCCTGGTTCTGGTTCTGGTTCTGTCGGAGGATTTCCTTTCTGTTAAACGGGAGTTTTTCCCCTCCACTGTCTCCTGGTGCAGGTCAGGATGTAGGATTGAACCCAAGAGAATTTAGATGCAATTTGTTATTTTCTTTAGCTAAGTAATTATTTTTAATAAACTGGATTATATGCAGACAGTTATCTTAAATTGGACAGATGTGGGTCTTATGAAGAATTTGTCTCAGCAATTTGAACTGCAATGTGTATGATCGTAAAAGTGCTTTGAGATTACTTTGTGGGGAATTGGGGGTGAATAAAAAAAACACATTTTGTCCCTGGCTGTATAACTCAGGCCATCAATCTGTTATTGTGAAAGAGTAAATAGAAAACAACTGCGGATAAAATACTTAGAAGTAAAATAAAGACTATATTTAACCATATTACAAAACAGGACATCGACTCCCAGAATAAATAGACTAATTTGATTAAATCTGTTAAAATCTCAGTCAGCGTTACTTTTTATTAGGCTTACTACAGCCAATCAGAGCAGACTTCCCGTTAGACCTCGACCAATCATCGCTGTCCACGAGGTGCAGCTTAGTGGGGAGGTCAGGCTGAGATTTCCTGTTAACCAATCAGCTACTGACAGTTGACAGGAAACGTCAAACCGTCGCTCCTTTTGACCAATGGGCGTTAGAATTAGGCGGTCCATGCGTGCAATAACCCACGTGATCCTCCCCAGTAGTTCCCAGGCGGTCACATCGAAGAGCCGGAGGTGAGTTAAGAAAGAGAGATAAATTACTATTTTACGCGACACTATTGTGGGGTTTAAGAAGTTCTAGAGAAAAAACGACTAATTTATGCTTCTTATAATATAATGAAATACTAGAGGTGGGGTTTTAGTGATTAAAAGTGAGGTGTGTGAGCATGCTGTCAGAACTGGACTCAGCGGCTAACTGAGGCTAATTAACCACAGGTGAAGCCAGCTAGCCTGCTAGCTTTCAGCGATGGCCTTTTTTTAAAAATCATCATTATTATCCTACACGGTAAACTAATAACTTATTTAAGCTGTCTTTATTCATTTTGAGTCACTGAAAAGCTTTTACTGAATCACAGTTAATCTTGGGTTGCAGCAACGGGACTGGAGGAGCTGCTCCGCTAGCCGCTGAGCTAACAGACACCAGCATGTAGCTGGACTGGTTTCCAGTTCAGGCTGGACTCTTAGAGGAGTTTAAGCTGATGAGAATCACAAGATGTGATTAAAATGCGAAAGCAGGTGTTTAAAATCCAGTGATTGAGGTTGTCGGGGTCGGTGAGCATGCTAGATGCAGCATTTCTCTGTTTTTAATTGAACAAATTGAGTATAAAGCTTTGTAGAGGTACAATGTAGTATGAACTTAAGTAATAATAAGAAAAGTAACATTATGTACATGTGGCTAAATAAATACAAACAAGCCAAAAAAAAACCAAAAACAAACAAACAAAAAAACCCAAACAAAAACAACCCAGCAGTGTAAGGCAAAAATAAAAAATGGAGCAGATAGTTAAAACGTAAGGAAATTGGATATGAAGTTGAAGCTGTGCTTGGAGCACACTTAGATTTAAGCAGCCTTGGTCAGGAATAATAAAGTCTGAACTCATTTAGAAAGTCATCAAAGCAGAGTTTCTCCATTTACAGAAGTGTATGTGATATTTGGCAAGCAGGAAAACAATATTCACGACATCAGACAGCTGCAGCAGTTCTGAAGACCACAGCCTCCATTTGTAGAAACCAGTAGCATGAGGTTGGAGAAGGTTAAAAAGTTAGAAACCGGTAGCATGAGGTTCGATGAGGGTAAAAAGTTAGAAACCGGTAGCATGAGGTTGGACGAGGTTAAAAAGTTAGAAACTGGTAGCATGAGGTTGGACAATGTTAAAAATTTAGAAACCAGTCCCATGAGGTTCGACGAGGGTAAAATGTTAGAAACCATTCGCATGAGGTTGGACGAGGTAAAAAATTTAGAAACCAGTAGCAAGCAGTTGGACAATGTTAAAAAGTTAGAAACCAGTCCCATGAGGTTGGACGAGGTTAAAAAGTTAGAAACCGGTAGCATGAGGTTGGACGGGGTTAAAAAGTTAGAAACCAGTCCCATGAAGGTTGGACGAGGTTAAAAAGTTAGAAATCAGTAGCATGAGGTTGAACAAGGTTAAATAGTTAGAAATCAGTAGCATGAGGTTGGATGAGGTTAAAAAGTCAGAAACCGGTAGCATGAGGTTGGACGAGGTTAAATAGTTAGAAATCAGTAGCATGAGGTTGGATGAGGTTAAAAAGTTAGAAACCATTCGCATGAGGTTGAACGAGGTTAAAAAGTTAGAAATTGGTAGCATGAGGTTGGACGAGGTTAAAAAGTTAGAAACTGGTAGCATGAGGTTGGACGAGGTTAGAAACCGGTAACATGCGGTTGGATGAGGTAAAAAAGTTAGAAACTGGTAGCATGAGGTTGGACGAGGTTAGAAACCGGTAACATGCGGTTGGATGAGGTAAAAAAGTTAGAAATCATTCGCATGAGGTTGAACGAGGTTAAAAAGTTAGAAATTGGTAGCATGAGGTTGCACGAGGTTAAAAAATCTTTTAGTTTGCTTTAATGGGAGGTGTTGGATTCAGATTATATTTAAATAATATTTCAATGAAAGTATTTATTTCATCTTTCATTCATTTAGTTTTTTAAATCATTAAAAAAGGGTTTAACTTGTGAATCAACTTGGGTTTTTGTTAGATATTTTTTCATGCTGGGACCATAGTTTCTAAAGAAAACCCGCAGAAGTTGGGTCACCACATGCTCTGAAGGCCTTTGGATATGAGGCATGTGGTTCCCATCCTGTAGATACTCAGGAATCTGGAAAATCATGCTCTATTTGTTATGGATGAATGCAGATCAAATGAATTAAAGTATGAGAGAACTAAATGCCAAACGCTTTCTGCCAGGCCTTGCCTGAACCTGGCTTATCACCACGTTTATCTGCTTCCAGGCGGGATGATGTGCCGAAGAGCATCCTTAAAGTTTAAAGCTGAATCCAGAAAAATGTTCTCCTGTTAATGATAAATCTGCAGAGTTTTTTTGTCCTGACACAATTAATTTCAGGCTCTTATCTCTGTTCTGGTTGTTTTGATCATTCACATGTTTGGAACACAGACTACCCAGAAAATGAGCAGCTTCACCTTTCGTCATGACAGACCATCTGTTCCTCCACAAGAGTCTTAGAGATACTTAACCATCCCAAGCCTGTACCGGCCCATGCAGCCTCGTATTTGGAGGGGAAGACTCTCATCTTGGTTGATTCTGCCTCTAATCTAGTTTATATTAAGCCAATGAAGCAAACAACACCAGACCTTCTCCAGAGAACTGAGGTCCGGTCCTCTCCCTGCAGGACTGGACACCTTCCAGAAACCTGCTGCTGAAAGGAGTTGGGTTTCCTCCTGGGTCGACCTCCCTGGTCCTGCAGAAAGTTTAGAGATTATAAAGTGGGATTCTTGTATGTTTTTGAGCTTCTTTTTATCAGGGGAACATTTGCTGACTGTAAAAGTGATGGAGAGGAGATGGACAATTTAAGAGGACCAGTCAATTTGTGGTAAAAATTAGCGTTTACTGAAGAATCTGTGACCAATGTGGGTCAGATTTTCTCTACAGAACAAATTAAATATGATAAACTAAAAGAATCAGTTTGCTGCAGATTTGTAGCGATAATTTAATGTAGAAGTTTGCAATGAACAGTAAATGGAGCGGCTGTGGATTCCACTTTGTAGCAGAGATGTTTTATTTCTGTTAAATGGTAACCTGTCTGGCCTGTTTGGTGATGAGTTAACCGGCTGACGATGCTTCAGACCTGCAGCAGCACTCAGGACACTTTACAGAAAGAAACTCAAGCTGGATTATGTGCTAAAGATCTAATTTATACTCTAACAGCTAGATCATTTATTGGCAACAATTAGACCCTTTTTTTTTTTTTTTTTTTAAAATAATGGAAATATTTGGGCTTCAACTATCATGCTTTACTATGTAAGTTATGTTGACCATTTTGCATTTTTTCAGCATCTCTGTTCTTCTGCTAGATTAGTGTCTTTATTTCTAATAGTTATTGATAAATGTGATAATATTCAGATGGTTAAGAAGACAACCTGTCGTGTCGGCTTTAGCTTTCTAATGCGGTGTAGTTTTATGCTGCAGACTTTTAGCTGTCAGAAAGCTCAGTATTTCCTCCTGAACTCTGTTAGAAAGCAGTTAGACGGAGATCTGAGGAGCAGCAGATGTCCTGCAGGCTGAACTTGCTCTAATATCAGATTAACAGTAACTCCAGGCCTCGTGGAGCCATCAGTCTGGGTGGAGAAAAGCAACTTCAGCCGGTGTCACTGAACTGATTAAGATTAAACTGTTTTATCAGCCAATCAGAGGCTGCCTGAAAGCTTATTACCGCTGCAGGCTGACCGATGTGACACTTCGTTTTAAAACGCACGCTTCAGTGTCGTTCACGTTTGACAAATTAAAACATTTTCTACATCTAAATCCTGATTACACTGGTTTAAAACCCTCCAACATCTGTCCTTTTGCGTGCAGTGTTAAAGTTTTTAATCCATGTCCAGGATCTCCAGCAGTTTCAGGTTTTTACTTTGTACAATCAGCCATCACAGAGACCTGATACCACACACACATTTCCACTTGCAACACTTGTTTACTGCCCATTGCAACCGCCATTGAGACTCGGAAGCTAAAAAACATGTAGAGACAAGACAGGAGTTTCCTCTGTAACATAACCAGCAGTTCAGTCTCAGTTTTACAGGTTTTGATGGTGCAGTCAGGAAAAATAAACTGGTTACATGATGAAAAACATGGGAGGCGGTGGATGATTCAGTACCTGAGGCTGAAACTCCTGACCTTCCAGCCTTTTATCCACTGAGCACGGTCTGTCGGTGCTTATCCTCCATCCTCGCTGCTTTTCTTTTAATGCTTAATGATGCACAAAGGGACCTGAGACCTGTCTGCAGCTGTAAACCCTGTAGGTGCGGATAGAGAATGACGGTAACATGATCTGAACAAGTCAAGCTGAATCTCTTAAGGATCTTTATCTTTCTGAACCTACTGAAAGTTTCTGCTGCACCAAATTCCTACATCAACCACGTGGACTCAAGCTAAGCTAACAGCTAGCTCTGATGGCCTAACTCATCGCTGCTGTTAGCCGAGCATGCTAATCTTGCAGCAGGTTAATCTGCTTAGCCTGAATGTGTGCAGTGCTAGAAATGCTGAGAGCTGATTAACAAGAAGACAGTGAAGCTTGCAGGATGAATCAACTTGATATTTTATCCAGCAGGGAAGCTCATGCTTTAAACCAAAGCTAATGATGTGTGTCCGCGTTGTGCAACAGATAACCTGTCATTGTTTCAAATAGAGCCGGGACGAGATGCTTTTCTCTCAATTAGATTTTTAATGATATCTTAGGAGTCGATTTGATTTAAACTGCGATTTCTCAGTAATACTGATTATTAGTTTGCTTTTAAACACCAAACTATATGAAAAAGTTGCATAATGACCAAGTTTACAGACTGTATCACAAGCCAAATTTCCCAAAAGACAAAAAATCAGCTGTGTGTCAGTTTTGCAGATTTATTCAGCAGCAATATATCTGAACCAGCTGTTTGAACATCTTGTTTCAGAAGCTTGAGCTGCATATAAAAGTGCTAGTTTGAGTGTGTTGCTGCTGCGCTACATTTGGCTGTTAGCTCTGCATTTACCTCAGGATGGCGTCTCGCTAGGTGGGCAGTACGACACGTGGATTACAGAGTTTACAAACAGCTTTCCACATGTCCAGCTCTGCTTTTCGCTTCAAAACAAACAATCCGAAATGTGTCCAAACTTTAGACTTAAAATGTGATGGAGGATTTATCTCTGCATTTCTGCAGGTTGTTGTCAGTCTCCGTCTTCTGTTTACGTGTTTTCTGGATATAACGTTGCGTTACTGTCAGTCAAGAGAAACATTTTGCCCCCTGCTGGAGAAAAGCTGTAAATTCTTCTCCATCTGGCATCTAAACATAGAAATATTTAAAATAAAAAAAAGTAGATTTTTGACCAAAAAAAAGCAATTTAAAAATTGTAAAACAAAAAATTCTGATTTATGTATGAATCAGTTTTGTTTTTTTTCCCCCCACCCCTAGTTTAAAATGTACATTTTATCAGGATAAATAGTCCAGAACTAGTTAAAACTGTAAACTAGTCATTGTTTTGGTCATACTATGCAGGGGTGTCAAACTCCAGTCCTGGAGGTCCGGCATCCGGCATGTTTTTGTTGTTTCTCTCCACCAACACAGCTGATTACAATCAAATGGATCCAGCAGCTTCTTGTCAACCTATTTAGGATTTTGATCAGGTGAGTTGGAGCATGGAAATAACAAAACCCTGCAGGATACCGGCCCTCGAGGACTGGAGTTTGACATCTGTGTGTGAGAGTAACTTGGATATTATTCATTCAGCTTGTTGGGAAGGCTTGTAGTCTTTAAAGACACTGACCCAAAGTTCATTCCAGATTCACGAACCTTTTACGTTTTACACAAAAGTGGCGCAACAAACCCGACTTTTTTTGCCCCTGTGTGATGTTTTTTTTCTTTTCTTTTTTCTTTTATTTCAGTCTGATCTGCACAAATCTTATGCAGGCCGCTTTCATATGTGCCACCAAATCAGGTGCATATCTGACCTTTTTGAAGCACCTCAGTCGTCCTACATGGAGGTCAAGTCAGTAAAGATCTGAAATGGCTTTTTAATAAAAATTAAAAAAAAAGTATTAAGAGAAATTTTTTTTGCAAAATTTAATTTTTTTTAAACACTTAGGTCATTATAAAGAAGAAATTTAAGTTCTTGGAAATCTTAAAGTAAAAGTGCAACATAAACAAACCACCACTTACTGTTTACATACACAGTAAATTGTTTACAAAATATCGACGCAGCTTTTTTAATATGAAAATATCGCTGCGCATAATGTCTTATTTCAGTGCATCAGTTTATTCTTACACTCCTACTAGTGGTGGGCACGGTTAATCGACCGTTAAGAATTTAATCAATGATATTAAGTTTTTTAATCAATCAAACTAACGCATATTTAGAAAGATGCTGAAGTTGTGTGAGCGCATCATTTCCAGTGTGTCCATTGAACGGATCCCATTTAACGTCCATAAGTTGTTCATCTTGCAATACACGTTGTTTTTATACATTTATACTTGTGTAGAAATACTCAATTCTTACAAAAATATTGAGTAATTAAAAATTGATCTTTCTTTCTGCAGATGATCAGTTTAACACGTTTAAGTCGCATCCCTAATCCCTACAGGTTGGGCTGTTAAACACCTCCAGCTCAGATGTTTGTTTGTTTTATCCGTGTGTGCAGCTCCATGCAAAAACAGTGTGTATTTTTAGCATAGTGGAGAGTAAATTACTGGACAGGCAGGTGCGTGTGTGTGTGTGTGTGTGTTGCAGCCCTGCTACTCTGTAAATGTGTGTCTTGGGGTAATGGTTAACTTCTGTGTTTATGTGAAACAAATGATCTGTGGGGCGCTGCCTGCAATAATCCCATGTGGCGTAATCTCATTAAGGTTAGAGGAGTTGAGGCGGCCTGTCCTGTGGGTGCTGGTTGGTTACCATGGTGACGAGCGGATGGGTTTAACGTTGCTGTATGAAAAGATGAAGCGTCTGAGTGCGGTTCATTAACACACCTTGTGATGCATCTCTGGTGGATTTAATACGGTTTAATTTGTTCTTCAGATCCAGATTTTTATCAGTTTATCTGTAAAATTGAGTGAAATTATTTTATAATAGTATGAGTAGATATTTATATTAGAATATATGCGTTTTTATTAGTGACTGTTTTTAAATGTATGTAAATATTCGGGCTGTGACGACATGCTTTTGTCCCGATTCAATTACTTTTATTTATTTATTTTTGTGCCGATTTCATTTTAAATTGCGATTCTCACAATTTTACGATATTGCTGATTTTTGTAGACTAAAAACAAAAAAAATGTTAAACTTTTTTTCTTGTCATTTTTCTTGATTTCAATCATTCTGCTGCTATAATGTCCAAGAAGATGAGTAAAAGATAAATAAAAACAATAAGTGACAAATTTTATAATGGATTAGTTTTATGATTTAAAAAAGATTTTTTTTAACAAAATTGATTTTAAAATTGTGATGCAAAAAATCCAGACATCCAATTTTCCCACCCCTAGTAAGTATATAATTTGATAAGCTGTATAATCTAATCAGAATACTGTGAATAATACGGTAATATAATAATGCATTTAATTAAAATATTTATTTTCGATTAACATTTGCATTATGTATTGATTGGATAAGTGAATCTCTTCTTTGCAGACAATGCATCAGAGGGTGGTGTTCGTTCTTCTGGGGGTCGGCCTCCTCTGCTTCAGTTTGGCTCCCGTCTGTCAGGCCGAGGACCTGGTTGAGGACGATCTGGGTGACGACGTGGACGTGGAGGACGAGCTGGATCTGGGTTTGGCTGGAGGTGAAGATGAAGAGGAGCTGGAAGGAGAATTTCAGGATGAAGCTCCTCTTGCTCCTAAAACACCTCCAACACCAAAGGTTAGCCAGAGCCAGTTCCTGTAAACGAGGAAGGGGAAACTTTCAGGTTGTGGATAAGAAAAGTTAAGAAATGCTCCCATTTCTTCCTGTTTGCTGTCATGTGAAGCGTTGAAATGCTTTTCCCATGAAGCGTCTGTAACCCATTAACCGGTCGAATCAGGAAGCCAGGCTGATAAAAGCAGTGTGTCTGATCTACTGACCTGCATTCACATCAGAATTAGGGCTGCCAAGATGAGTCGTTTAGTCACGATAACATCGACTAATAAAGCTGCCAACTAATATAATGATTGATCTCATCACTTCTTGTTTTTATTTTGTTTTAGTTTTATTTTTCTTTCTGTACTCCAGCTCTGGCTGGCTCGCCTGGCTTCCTGTCCTTGATGCACACGCTCAGTCGTGGTAATTGGGGTTAAATGCGACGTCACTGGAAAATTTAAGCCTAAACGGCAGTATGATGGCGAGCTGGCAGCGCCGCACTCGAGAGTTTGGAAGCATTTTATAAAAATCAAGAGAGTGCAATGCTAATGTGTAACCTGCCATGCATGGCAGCACAACGGTGATGCACGATCCTCTTTAAAAGCACGAAATGGCTGATTGTTTCTGACAAACGGGCACAGATGTCTCTCTAAGCAAACCGGCTAGTTAGTTGCTGACATTAATGCCAACAATTAACTAAAACCAAGCAGCAACCTCTGGCGGTTAAAAGCAAACCCTATGCAAAAACTGCAGTTCCCCCCTCATCCACTAGGGGCTCCAACAGCCTCAGTCTCTCTGAGCTTCAAACTTCTCTAAAAACAGTTTGATGTGATTCACTGTGACGGTCTCGAACCCAGCTCCAGGTTCAGTCTGTCAGAGCAGAAGGAGGAACAAACTTGTTGTTTCTATGGTAACGGACATGTATGCTTGTTTCCAGGTGACCTACAAAGCTCCAGAACCGATGGGGGAACACTTCTTTGCAGAGTCTTTTGACCGAGGGACACTGGACGGGTGAGTGAGCGCATACCAGAGATGCATTTCTGGTTTTAAACGGATTACGAGCACCATGCCGACCCACCCGCTCTAATCAGACGTTCTAACGTCAGTGTGGTTCTAACAGAGATAAATGTTCTCCTCTTTAGTCTGTAGTCTTTGAAGAAACCAGAACCCAATGATCAGAATCGTCCCGTCTTACTCTGATGTAAAAACTGAGCTTTAACGTGCCTCAGACTGGATAAAGAAACCACAAATTCACCAGAACTGGAAGTTAAATCAGCTTCATGCTCTTTGGTTAGATTTGTTCTGCTGGACCATCCTGATGTGTGGAGATGATTGTAGAACCCAAACATCATCCTGATGGTTCTGATGGTTCTATAACTGGTTATTGATTCTCAATAAGAAGGGAAAAAAAACAGTTTTATGGGAACTATCTGGGTTTCCTGCATCACAACAAATAAACTATTTTAACAGTGAAGTTTAATAACAGCAACAACAGGAAAATGAAAACTTTGGTATTATAATAAAAATATACATTATTTAATTACTACAAATAAAAATGCAAAGCATTGTAAGTTCATTCACATTCTGTGCGTTTACATGGGAGTTTTAATTCCTGTTTAATTCCAAATAAAAGTTAAATCTGCTTTAAACTGATGGAAAAACGACCATGTAAACACTTCATTCCTAATGCAAATTAAATTGAATTCTGATGTAAGTGGCTGGTTTATTCGCATTTTAATTCTGAACTATTTAATTCCTCTGTCATGTAAACTTTCATTCCGCTTTAAGTTAACTCCGGTCGTTCTGAGCATGCTCGTTACCTCGTCCTGTCCCGATGACGCGCCTTGTTTTGCCTCCCGTGTTTGGTGGTCTATCTTTCTTCTCCTTCTCAGTTGCTGCAGAAAGTGAAGTAGTATGCTGGTGTTGAGCTGCTACTTCACATTTATAATAAAAATAGCGGCGAAACTGGAACTTATTGTGTAGTTTTTACAAGTTATGACTGAAAGGACGAGAAGCAGGGAGCCAACTTTGTTTATTTCTGGTATACGTCATACGTCACGTGCACCCTCTGTCCAATCAGAACCCTTCCCAACCCGCCGCTCTGAAGAGGAATTAAGGACGTGTTTCATATAAACCTTCATTCGGAATTATTATCCTCATGTCACCTCGTAAGAGAATACATTAATTCCTTATTATTTAATTACAAATTATTAATTCTGAATTAAAAAACATCATGTAACCGTAGCCATGGTCTCAACAGACTGTTTCCATCTGGTTCTTTTGTTCCAGTCCAGCTCTTTAGTCCTGAACTCGGTTGGATTTGGTTAAACAGGGTTAAATCTGAACAAAAATCACCGGTTTCAGTTACAGCAGTGACGCGTCACACTACTGAGGATGAGGCATATTTATCAGATGCATCGATTGTTTCTGAGCTGTAGGTGTAAAATGTTTGTCTGTGTGTTGAGTCCTGCTCCCTCCTCAGGAGGGCTCGGGAAGAAACACACCGTAATGAAAAGTCTGTTAAAGGCAGAGAAGTGATGGCTCTTTATCTCCGATTAGCTCTGATCTATGACGGAACAATTAATTGTTTTTAAATTAAAATCACGTTTGAAATGTTGGGACTAATTTAGAAGCTTACACGGCACCGGGTCCTGCAGCGTCTACGGTTCTACAAATCCACTCAAAAGTAGCTCTTCAGATACGTTTTACATCAGATTCCCTCTTACGCTGATAGAAAGCAGGCAAGAGGCAGACAGCAGCAAGAGGACAGCGTAACTGGCTGTAACTGTCCCACCATTGGTTCAGCATAAGAAGACGACGTAGCAACGTGTTTAAATTAAGCATCACATGACTGCTACAGTCGGCTCACGGACTGTTTTTCCATGAATGACTGAAACACTGAGACATAAAACACAACACAAAACATGTGAAATGTCCTGATGAAGTGAATAAAGATGGTTTTACTGAGCGGAGTCGCTCTAACTTTTCACAGTTCAGATGACGTGTTGATGTTACTAAATATTGGATCATTTTTAAGCCGTAATACGTCACAGAAATTACAACATTTACGGCAAATTCAGCTTGTTCTGCTGGTTGCAGCGTGCGCACGTGCACGCACGTATCTGCAGTCCAGAAATCATGACGACAGAAATGACACGCTGTGGTGTAAATAAGATGAATAACATCAGACTGTTTAGTTTTTACAAGGTCAAAGTATAAACCTGCTCTGGAGGATATGTAACCTTCAGGGTTCACTGTTTTGTCCACATGTTGCATCCTGCAGTTGTAAATGAAGCCGTTCATGTCTCAACTTTGTGTCCTTGTTGGACAACAGAGCCGTTTTTATTCTGATGTCATGTAATAATCAGTTATCTCATATAAAAATTACATTCTGCATGAACGCTGAACAGAAGCTGGAATTTAAAAAGGTTGAATTGCACTACAGGGCGGAAAAAAAAAATCACGATTAGATTTTTCAGCTCCAGAGAAAATAAAAGCTGCATCTGTTTCTGGTGAAACTTCAGCCGTAGAAAATGCTGACTGCAGCGGCCTGCATCAGGCGCACTGCAGCTGGAACCCTAACGCCTTCCTGAAGGAGATCTGTGGAAAAATTTAACTTTTGTCTTTTTTTCTTTTGAATAAACCTTTTACCAAAAGAAGAAATCATCACAATAATCTAAACAGCCAAACGTAGTACAGGCGGTCCTCTGTTTACAAACAAGTTCTGTTTCTGTGCCATGGCGTAACCCAAAATTACCAAGCAGCAACTTCCAGTGGTTAAAAGTAAGATGCATAAAACTGCAGTTCCCCCTTCATCCACTAGGGGCTCCAAAACAGAGCAAATCCCCATAGACTCCCATGTTAAAAAGACCAACTTCACAGCAGAAATAAACATGTTTACAGCAGAAATAAACATGTTTGCAGCCTGGTACAAAAATCCATTTTCGGTTTAATAGGTCAGGTTTACCGTCATGGCAACTGTGGGGGGGAGTGAATTTTTTTCTAACTTGCCCGTTTAAAAGTAATTTATTCTCGAAGTTTGTCATATTTAGGGGCGTGTCCTTTTGATTGACAGGTACCGATCTCCCGCTTCAAGTCAGAAGAACATAGAACAACCGCGGTTTTTAGCCTGTTAACAGCGTGACTTAGCTTTAGCCCGCTTACCTCCGTTAGCTGGTTAGCTCCTGTTATCTCCAGGTTAGCTCGGTTAGCTTTTAGCTACAGAAAGCTCGGCGTTCGCTCGATGTCAATCATCCACCATGACGCTCACAGCCCCCCTCTCAGCTCCACCTCTTTAAGCATATTTGTATTTTTTGGGTTAGACGACACGCATGCCTCTGCCAAGATGGCGATGGTAGGAACCGCCCACCGAGCTTCAATTCAGATCTTCAGAAACCTATGAGTGACATCATGGAGGCTCCGCCCATCTTTTTATATACTTTATTTTTACCCTTAAATACCCCCTTATTCACTTAATAAATATCTAAATACACTATTATACATCATGTTAATGGGAAAACAGTTTGGTTTGTAAATGGACATTTCAGTTAAAATAAAATAAATATCGATGCACAAAGGGCTTGGTCTCCGCCTCCGCGTCGCACGTTGTAAGCGCTTATACGGAAACTTCCAACTTAAGAAATTGCTGTATTTTTTCTTTTTAATTTACATTTTTCAATGATTGTCGTAAAGTCAAAACGCTGTAAGTCGAGAAGCACGTAACTTGAGGACCACCTGTAGTAAACTGAGCTGGGAAGACTGGCTATGTCTGTGTATTACTGGTACACACACACTAACGTTTGCAGCACCAGTGCAACCAGTCCAAAAGTTAGTCTGGTTCCCTGAATTAAAGGTCATTGTCTGTGTTGGTTCCAGGTGGGTTCTGTCCAGCGCCAAGAAGGATGATGCTGACGAGGAGATTGCAAAGTACGACGGTGAGTACAGATGTGCTTCATCTTTCCGCCGATGTTTCTGCATGAAGCGGTGACTGAAGATGATGATGAGTGTCTGTGCAGGTAAATGGGCTGTAGAGGAGATGAAGGACAGTAAGCTTCCTGGTGATAAAGGCCTGGTTCTGAAGTCTCGTGCTAAACATCACGCCATCTCTGCCCAAATGCTGCGACCTTTCACCTTCGACACTCAACCGCTCATCATCCAGTAAGAACAGTTTGCATAACTTTGCCTCACATCTTCATACGTCAAGCCTGAACAAGAGTAGAAGAAGAAAAAACACGAATGTTCTGATGTCTGCGTCTTTGTGTTCAGGTACGAGGTGAACTTCCAGTCCGGTATCGACTGTGGCGGTGCCTACGTCAAGCTGCTGACTCAGACGCCTGATCTTGACCTGGTCAGTGGGACACACTGGAATAACCCAAAAACATCTAAAACCAGAGAAGAAGAAACTAGTCGGAGTCATCCAGACCTGAAACACCAACAGAAATAATTAATCCCAGCTCCATAAATCAATCAGTTTACGGCAGGGATGTGTCAATCTAAAAAAAAAAACAAAAAAAACAACACATTTAATTCCCAGTAAAAGATAAACAACATATCAGATCTTAAAATTGAGACCTTTTATCGTTTTATGGAAAATATTTGAGCTGATTGAGAGTCTGCCGCTCTGTAAAGTCATTCCAGGATGATGTTTAGCATCGTTAGCATCTCCTCTTCTTCTAACATCTGTCCGGAAACATTCCCTTTTACCATTAATTTTACATCCCAGCAGATTTACTACTTCTTCTGCCACCTTAATCAAAAATATAATTACAAATGATCCCGAACATATTGTCCACAGTGGCTTGTTGATAAATGACATCAGGGATCATTTGCCTGTTTTTACTATTTCTGATCTGCAGCCAAAAAAAAATTAGTTTAAATCAGCCGACATGCTTCTGATACATAACAGAAGAAACAATCAATGAATCTAGAAATGAACTTTTAAAACCAGACTGATGTGAATGAAGCCGATCAATCTGTGTGGACGTTTACAAATCTCTTTACAATAAAAGGTTTCCCTTTAAATTGTGTAAAAAAAACAAAAAAAACCAACAAAAAAAAACCGTGGTTTACAAAAGGATTAACCAGAGCATGCAAAAAGAAAAATAAGCTATGTAAGATTTTTGTAAATAACCGGACACCTTATGATGAGATAAAATACAACACATATTAAAAACAAACTAACGTGGACTCAAGACAAATGTTTTATTTTTCTTATTTTTTTGCTGAAGTAGTGTGTTCTAAATCATTGAATTGTGTTCAATTAGGTTTTCCACAGCATCTAACTTTGTGTTTCCAGTTGGGATGTACAAACCAGGAAGTGTGAAATGGAAATGTGTGTTCTCATGTTAACACCCTGTAGGATGGAGGAGTTTAGATGCATCCCTTCTCCATCGCACATGAATTAAATAGCTGAATCTCCTCATCCATGTCAGTCAGGCCTGGTGACGAGTCGTTTATTTGAGTCTTTCGTTGGAAGATTGCATCTAAAAGTTGCAGATAGGAGATCCAGAGGACTGGTTTTGGGAACCTCTTTGAGATATTCAGATAACTTGACTGCAAGTCAGCTGGCTGCTGTTTTTAGATGTTTATTTTCTGGCTGCTGTTTTTAGATGTTTATTTTCTTTGCTTTGAAGCGTGTCTCATTCATTAAAAGACGGTCCAGGTAGAACTGATCTCTGTTCCACTTCATAGAATAAACTAACGGCGTTCAGCAGCATTTGGCACAAAGTCCTGAGAAGTTTCAGGATCTTTGAAGCTGTTGTGAAGGAGTCCCCCAGATTAAAAGCTGTGTGTGTGTGTGTGTGTGTGTGTACAGGACCAGTTTGTGGATAAAACTCCGTACACCATCATGTTTGGACCCGACAAGTGTGGTGAAGATTACAAGCTGCACTTCATCTTCAGACACAAAAACCCCAAAACTGGCGAGTATGAAGAGAAGCACGCAAAGAAACCTGACGCTGACCTGCGAACATACTACACGGACAAGAAGACCCACCTGTACACGCTGGGTAAGACACACACACACGCGCTAGGGTTGTGTAAAAACGACCCAAACTCCAAACAATCACACAGGAATACTATCAAATGATTATTAAAATAAATTTGCTATATTTTCACATGCTCAGTCTAACACACACACTATTATGAATTGGCTTTCATTGGTTTTCTTTTTCCTGTCTTGAGATGGCATTGCCGTGATTTGATGCTATATAAATAAAGTAGAATTGATGTGAAGCTGCCGCTGGTGGATCCATCCTGGTTTCACCGCCTGGTATAAAACATGACCAGTTTGTTCCCGGTAAACACAACAACTTTATTTTGTTACTTTCTCCTGCTCAGTGGTGAATCCTGACAACAGCTTTGAGGTTCTGGTGGATCAGACGGTGGTCAACAGTGGAAACTTGCTGACAGACATGACCCCCCCCGTGAACCCCCCCGCTGAGATCGAAGACCCAGACGACCACAAACCGGAGGACTGGGACGAGAGGCCCAAGATCCAGGACCCAGATGCCGTTAAGCCTGAAGACTGGTAAGAACCATGTTCGACTCGACTTTTATGTGTTATGTGTGGTTACCATGGCTACAGTAGTGGTGTGATTGGTGCAGTCCGACCTGTGATTGATCGCGGTACGTTGTGGTGTTCTTCAGGGATGAAGACGCTCCAGCTCAGGTTCCAGATGAAGACGCGGTGAAACCCGACGGCTGGCTGGACGACGAGCCCGAGTACATTGGAGACCCCGATGCTGTGAAGCCTGAAGACTGGTAGGTTACCGTGGCAACGCAGAGTGTTGACCTCATCACCCGCTTGCCCGTTTCATGTGATGATGCGCTCTCTCCCATCAGGGATGAGGACATGGACGGCGAGTGGGAGGCACCTCAGATCCCGAACCCCACCTGCGAGACCGCCCCTGGCTGCGGCGCCTGGAAACGGCCGATGGTCGACAACCCCAACTACAAGGGCAAATGGAAGCCCCCCATGATCGACAACCCCAACTACCAGGTGAGTGTGTCCCCGGAGGAGACGTGGACGAGGTAGCGTCCTGGAGACGGTCCTGATCTCCGACTCGTTGGGGTTTCAGGGTATCTGGAAGCCGAGGAAGATCCCCAACCCGGCCTACTTCGAGGACCTGCACCCGTTCAGGATGACACCGTTCGCGGCCGTCGGGCTCGAGCTCTGGTCCATGACCTCTGACATCTTCTTCGACAACTTCTTCATCACCAACGATCGCAACACTGCCGACCGCTGGGCCAACGATGGCTGGGGGCTGAAGAAGGCAGCAGAAGGCGCCGCTGAGGTGGGTTCAGGTTGAAGGTGAAGAGTCCGCGGGACCGGCTGCGGGGTCCGCGGGTCTCCTGTTGTTGTTCTTGTCCCGTTCCAGCACAGAAAGTTCCAACAGAAAACAAAATATTTTCATATAAAACAGAAACGGCACCGATAGTTCGGTTCTTCTGCGTAGTCAGAGCTGAATATTTACAACTACAGCAGTTCAGCTTTGTAAAAGTTCTGTTTTTTTTTATAAGAAAAATGTAAACTCAGACAAAAACCCAGTTTTCATCTGTGGTTCTGGTTCTGGTGGAGGTTTTCCTCCCAGCTGTGACCTTGTGCAGCTCAGGATGAAATATTTAATCAGAGGGCAGATCTGATGGTGTTGTAGAGGTGGGAGAAATAATTAATTCACATAAAAATCGTGTTTTTTGTTTTACAATTTTTGAATAGATTTTTTTTTCAATTTTTTGTTTGGTCAAAATAGATTTTTCTTTCAATTTTAAATGTGTCTATGTTTAGATGCCAGATGGAGAAGAAGTTACAGCTTTTCTCCAGCAGGAGGCGAAATGTTTCTCTTCTACTGTCTAGTAGTAAATGCAGAGCTAACAGCCAAACGTAGCGCAGCAGGTAGACAACAGACACTCAAACCAGCAGTGTTATATGCAGCTCCAGCTTCTGAAACAAGAAGTTCAAACAGCTGGTTCAGATATATTGCTGCTGAATAAATCTGTAAAACTGACACATAGTTGATTTTTTTTTTTTTTTTTTTTTTTTTTTTTAAAATATATTTGGGAAATTTGGCACGTGATATAGTTTGTAAACTTGGTCATTATGCAACTTTTTCACATCGTCTGCTGTTTAAAAAGCAAAATAAAAATCGGGAATACTGAGAAATCACAATTTAAATCAAATCGGCACCAAAAAAATGGTTAGAAATCAAATGCAGAGAAAAGCATCTCGTCCCGGCCCCAGATGGTTGTGTGCTATTATTTTATGAACCGCTTTAAGAAAGATGGTTGTTAGAAAAAATTAAACTGTCATTGATTATCTTTTGTAACAAATCCTCAGATGGCGACGATACGGTGAAACACTTTATTCATCCTATTTGTCTTGCTACTACAAGACGACTCCACATGGAAACCTCCCTAGACCAGGGGTGCCCAAGTCCAGTCCTCGAGATCTACCACCCTGCAGCCTTTAGATGCAACCCCTGTCCAGAACAGCTGAGTCAAATAGCTGAATTCTTCTTCTGCATGTCATTCAGCTCTGCAGAGGCCTGCTAACGAGCCACTTAATTGATTCAGGTGTGTTGGAGAAGGGTTGCACCTAAAAACAGCAGGATGGTAGATCTCTGGACTTGGGCACCCCTGATGTAGACGGTTCCATCAGATGCTCAGCCACCATGTCTGCTTTGTGCAGGGTCAGATTATCCGGCTGTTTTGGATTCAGCCTTTAATACTCCTCAATATTGTGAATTAATGTTTTTTTTGTTTCGTCTTTTTTATTTTTAATATTCGTGCATCAAATCTGAATCATTCACATCGCAGTGCTTCTAAAACGTTTCCTCCGTCCACATGGATCCTTTATGTAACAAATACTCGGACAGTCTGTAAAGTGTGTAGAGGGGATTTTATTCAGGGTTGGTTCTATATAAATAAAGCTGAATTTCACTGAATTACAGGAAAATTAAATTTACTGCAAAAAGACAAATTTAAAATTTAAAATTGTATTTTAATCAGAAGTAATTGGATACATTTTAATTTTATTTAAGAAATCTCACAAAAAGTCTTGATTAAATAGTAATTTTATTGCTTTTTTAAATCTGTTTTTACCTTTTTTTTTAGATAAATTCCAAATTAATAAATTAAAATACAAATTTTAAAATACAAATTTAAAAAAAAAAAAAAAGCAAGGAAAAGAACTTTTTATGTTTTATTTTGACAATTTCTTTTGTTTGCCAAAGGACAGATGGGACCATTTTACAAATAGAAATTTTAATATTATTTGATAGTTAATAAAACATAAATGATGGCTTCCCTCGCAGCTGACGGAAGCTCATCACGCTACAAACGTTACGAGATGCAAGCGGAAGTTTTCGGCGTCCTTTTTCAGACGTGATTCGCCTCAGAAATTGGCGTGATGAAATTCTGATTGTCCCGCTGTGTTTGTCCCTGTGATGGATGCGAAGTTCGCACCGACTTTCAGCGTTTAAATGCGCGTGTACGACTTTTTATCCGACTAGAGAAGGTGCTGTTCTGAAAGCGGCGCTGGAGGTGCTGGATCAGACATTTTGTGTCTAAACGGTGCTCTTCATCATCGTGTTTACAGTGAAACATCATCACCATGCCTAACGCATGGCAAGGAATCGAGACGCAGATATTTCATGTTGGGGTTTAAACACCGCTGTTCGCTTTGTTTCAATATGTTTGAAAACTTCCACGTTATTCTGCTTCAACGTCCTACATTTATAACATCAGTGTAGCGTGAAAGTTTTCCAGTTTCTGTACATTTCATCTGGAAGTTGTGATAAAACAAGCATATATTATAGTTATTGACCATCATGCCTGGCTCTAATTGGAAGTGATTGATAGTTTTTTCCTAATATTTATCAGTTTTCCTCGTCTTCCTGTTGCAGCCGGGTCTGGCGGCGCAGATGCTGAACGCTGCAGAGGAGCGTCCGTGGCTCTGGGTGGTCTACGTCCTCACCGTGGCGCTGCCGCTCATCCTCATCTTCGTCTTCTGCTGCACCGGCAAGGTAACGTGCACACGCAGCCACCAGGCCGCTGTTTCACCACCGCTGCTTCTCCCCATTAAACCCAACTCTCTCCTTTTTAAAACAAGTTTGTCAGATTTCTCAGCTGTTTACAGCTGGATGTTCCTCCCATACTCTGACTTCTGCTACCGATCGATCAGTGTGAGCGATTGGCTCATTTAAACCGACGTAACGCATAAAGTTCTCGCATCTGGACCCTCCGCCAGGAGAACCTCCTGGATTGTTGTCCTGTTAAAGTAGCAGCCAGTTAACGTTGTGGTGGTCCACAGAGGTCATCAGGATCAGCTCAGGGTCAGCTGAGTCTCACCAACTTGCAGGAAGAGTTTGAGGAAGCCGGATGTCCGGACCGCCCCGACTCCTCCGGCCCGGTGAATAACGCTGCTTTCGTTAGAGTAGCTCCACGTCCGTCACTGTGGTTCTGTTTCTGCTGCTGTCTCTGTGGTGCTTCTGTTTGATTCTGTGCCACTAGCCATGTCTACATGCTTAGATTCTGATACGATCACGCTCCAACACGGTGTTTTATGCTCATTGTTGTTCTGATCAGCATGAAAACATATATTCTAAATGAGACGTCGTCCGTACTGATGGGGGCGCGAAAATCTAATTAAAAAAATCTGTCATTTTAAAGTAAATTTTTTTTTTGTTAAAAAAATCTTTTCTTTTTTTTTTTTTCCTTTTTTTTTAAAAAAAAAAATTATAAATTTGTCTTTTTTTTATTATTCTTTTTTTTTTTTTTTTTTTTACTTGTCTTCTTGGGCATTATAGCAGCAGAATGATGGTCTGGCTACTTTGTTTTTTTTTTTTCTCACTGAAATTAAGAAAAATGATTTACAAAAAAAGTTCTACATTCTTTTAGTTTTTCATCTACAAAAATCAACAATATCAAAGAATCAAATCAATGACTTAAAAAAAATCACTCGAATCTGGACAACAGTACATCATCACAGCCCTACCAGCTGCACATCAGCTGTCCGTCAGTGAAGTGTCATCCCACACTTTACAGTTTGATTTGCGCGGTTCGCTCTACTCGCGGGAAACCGGGCCGAGCCGAAGCAGAGCTGACCCGTATGTGACACACGCAGACTGCTTGAGATTTTAAGAGCTTAAAATGATTGTTGTGGGAGAAACTGACTGGTAATCTGGTGTAAAATCCACAGAAAGGTGTTTTCCTTACATCAGAAGTTCCAGTTCCTCCTTCCACAGCCGTTTCCAGAGAGTCGGACCCAGGAAGAGTTCTGGTGAAACACGCGATGTGTGTAAACACACACGGCGATCAGAGTCACCGTACGGTTCGGACCGTCACTGTAACCCGGCTGAGGAAGTGCTGTGCATGTACTTATGGCTACTGACTGCTGGGATCAGGTGCTTAGTGGAGTGTTTGTGTACGTGGTCAGAGGTCACACTTTTCCACCCGACTGGTTCCAGTTCTGATCCAAATTTAAAACAAGTTCTTTGTTTCCAGTCCAAGGAAAAACTACGCGCTGGTTTAAAGTAAGTGACCTCTGACCTCTTCAGAAAGTTTCCTTCAGTCTGGAAGTTTAGAGAAGAGTCTCGATCTTTAGCCCGACTCCACGGAGCTCATCAGAACCAGGACTTTGTTTGGTCTCTCCACCTCTTCCAGCCTGTTCAGGTCGACCTGAAGGTGTTTGATGAAAAACCAAACGGCTTTCATCCTGACATCATCTTTTCTTTCTGCTCGACATCGCTGCTAACGCAGCCACTCGGCGTGTTTAGTGGTGCAGCAGTGAAAAGGGTCCCCCTCAAACACTTCCCCACCGAACTACGTCCCCAAATTCAGATCAGAACAAAACTAAGAACCAAAGAAGAAAAGAAAAACTCCTTTAATCTGGTGGAAGATGACGATCACCGTCGTGACGTGTCGGTCTCCAAGGTGAGGCAGCAAACTGAACAGATGTCCTGGTTCTGGTTCCGGTTCCTCCAGTGGCTGCTGGCTCTTCACCTGTAAATTCCCAGCTTTTACTGTTGCCGCCATCACAGATGGTTCAGTTTCCAGCATCTGGTTTCTGATGAAGATGATGATTAAAAAAACCCAGAAGAAGAAAATCCTCCAAGTTTCTCGTCAGAAAACTAGACTTGTCTGGAGATGTTGAACGGATCGGTCCTGTTTGTTCTGCAGAAGAAGAGCCCGGCGTCACCGGCCGAGTACAAGAAGACGGACGAACCTCAGCCAGATGTGAAGGAGGAGGAAGAGGAGGAAGAGGAGGAGGAGGAGAAGGCCGAGGAAGCAGAGAAGAGCAGTCCAGGTCTGACATCAGAGCAGATTCTGTTGTTTGTGTTGCTTCTTTCTGCAGTTTGTAAACGATGAATGTTTTTCTACCAGCTGCCGAGGAGAAGGGTGATGAAGAGGAGGCTCCTGCAGAGGAGGAGGAAGAGGAAGAGAAGGACGCCACAGCAGAAGAGGTGAGCTGCATCTTGTTGTTGGTGTGTGTTACGGCTGCTCGATTATAATCACGATTATTTTTACTGAGATTGAGATCTTGATTATTTAACACAATTATCCAGTATTTATAAACAACGCTGCGCGTCGCGGTGTTCTAGACTCCGTGTCGTGCATTATAACCGTCTAATGCACGGCGAGTTGTTTAATCCGCTTTTACCGCTTATGTAGGAACTATTTTACGTTGGCCTCGATGTATGTTTTATGCCAAACAACCGCTGTCAGGCTGCAGCACGTTTCTCTCATTCACCTGTTAAAAGACGGCTGATCTGAACCAGCTGGTTAACGCGTTGCTATGGTAACGCCCCGTAATAGAGGGATATTACAGTGTTTAACTCACCGAACGACGTATAGGAAAATAATGCAGCCAGTTGTCACTGACAATGGTATAAACTATGTTTAGGTGAACTTCCACAACCTACTGCAGTTATTCTACATTGACCTGCAGCCGGAGCCGACTGAGACTGGCCGCCTGGGAGTGCTTTAGGACGGGAGAGACTCCCGCTGCTCCTTCCTTACAGTAACTGCAGAACAATATGTGCCTTCAAGTCAGTCGCCAAAACACCAGAAAAGTCTCTAATAACTCCAGTAAAAGTCGCTAGATTTGTGTGTGTGGATACATCTTACATGGTGGTTTTTGCAGGAAGGGTTGATTCGACCGGATCTGAACAGAACCTCTGATCTACATGTGTTTTGTTCATATGAGACCAGACAAACCAGCACAAAGTCCTGGAATGTGGTGGAAACGAAAGATTTTGTACCTTTTTAGGTCCGAACCATCAGTGAGAGTTTATTTTAGAGCTGCCTCCACTTCCAGTTCTCCCAGCGTGTCCACTGGTCTCTCCGTCATGAATTACTGAAAGTTTTTACCAGAATGAGTTAAAAATCTAACTTTCTCCTCCTCTTCCTCTGCAGAAGGAGGACGACGTTCTGCGGAGATCTCCCAGGAGCAGGAAGGTCAGAAGGGACTGATATCTCTGAATCCACAGCCCTGACCTGAAACCCCCCCACCCCACCTTCCTCCTCCTCCTCTTCCTCTCCTCTGCTCTGAGGCGATGAAGCCTGAATAGAAACAGTGGAAGCAGCGAAGCCGACAGGAAATTAATCATGGAAACCAACTCCTCCTCCTCCTGATGAAGATAATTCCAGATTGAACGGATGAGTTTTTTTGTTTTGTTTTTGTAAGAGATTAACTGAGATTCACTAAAACTTCCTGCATCATTCCTAAACGCCACCGTCGAGGCGGCTTCCTGTCCGTCAGAGCTGGTTCCACCAATCAGCAGTCGGATTTGTCCTGAGCGCGCTCCTGCAGCGAGGTGAATAAAAGCAGAAAAACGGCCGTTAAACGCCAGCTGCTCGTAAACAACGTACTGATAAACAACTAACGACTAACAGATGATAGAAGGTGAATTAGTCCACTAGCTGTCTACATGAGAAGTGATTAACTGGGAACACTCCGACTTCTTCTTCCGTGTCGTCTTTTTTTCCTGTTTAGCCTCCAGTTAGCTCCGCTCAGAGGTCAGAACAGTCCCAGACATTTAAAAAGAAAAAAACCTCAGACCAGATGTGGAGTCCGCAGCAGCAGATGTGCTCCTCCTGTCCTCAGCAGACCGACGGCGGATGGTTCGGGTTGTTTCAGGCGCTGAAACGACGTCCAGATTCTTCAGATGTGAAATAAAACCTCACAACGTCCTTGATCCTCCAGCCACATCTCAGGGTCTCCATGGAGATGTGGAAAGGTCTCAGCGTCTCTGCTGAGGATCATGGGGGATCCGAGACGTGGCTGGAAGCTCCATAAGCATCGTCATCTGTTGCTGCTGCTGCTGGTCACATGATCTGAACATCTGGCTCAGAAACAGCTGTTTTCCAGCTGCTTCGCTCCGTCCAGCCTCTTTCACTCCCTGCGTGGATCTTCTGACCGTTCGAACGCGGCATCATCGGGAAAGTCCAACCGGACAACGATCCGTGTGAAACGACATAAAAGCAGAAATATTTCTGACACATCAGCTCTGAGAAGATGTGATGATGAATCGGTCATGTTGGATTTTTCTGACGCTTTTCTTGAACAAATCGGGACGTTTGAGGAGGACGTCGACTCTGAGTTTAAACCGGTCGTCTTCTGGGTTTCCTCGTTTATTCATCAAACCGTAAATCTGACAGATGAGAAATGATTCGTGTTCATGTGAGAAGTTGCTGTTACAGAAAATCCACTGATCAGAACTTTAATTTAAATCCAGAGCTTCCCTCCATTATCATCATCATCAGATGTCGGGGTCTTTCTGGGTTTTTTTTCCTTTAAAAAGCTGAAAATGAAAACGGGATTAAACTACGATGTCCTTCCTGTTGTCCTCGTGTCCTCACAGTTTCTGAAGACAGCTGTGCAGTGGACGCCGCCGTAAACACTGAACTGGTTCCTGTCCCGTGTCCGTCTCGTGTCTTTGTGTCCGTCTTCTGCTCGCGATTGGCTGGGAAGCTGTCCTGTGATTGGCTCCCTGTGTCAGGTGACCCTAGAGGTGAAAATGGTGGCTGTTTCTCTGCTACGCGCCGTCTTCCGACGGGCAGAGCGACAGCCACGCCGAGCCTCGCTCTTCCTCTCCACCCTGTGTTCTGATGGGTTCGGCTCCGGCCACCTCGCTGACAGACTGTAGCCTGAACACGGTCTCTACTGGAGAAACCTTCCCACTCTGTAACTCTCTGCTTTTTATTTTGTCGCCTCTGTGTGTGAACTAACAGTCGGCCCGGCCTGTTTCTGACCGACACCACACGAAGGTCCAGCTTTGAATAGAAATACTGTGATGATGGAGCCCGGTGTGTGTGTGTGTGTGTGTGTGTGTCTCTGCATGTGTGCGGCCGCGCAGTCAACATTTTGTTTTGATGAATAAAAAAAAAAAAAAGGCCAAAAGGAAACCAAGCTGAGGCTCCCGTGTTTTCATTCTGTGTTTGGACGTTTGTGGTTCTTACAGCCGGATATGGAAGCTGTGGTTCGTCGCCATGGCAACCGATGCTGGAAGTCTGACCCAACCTGTCAGAAGTCTGTCCAGAGAAAATGGTCCTTTGCAAACATCAGTCAGGAAGAAGGCAAATAAATCGTTGAATAGATTTAAAGTAAACAAATAAGTAGAATTAAATGTGATGTACAAGACGCAGGTTACTGGTCACTGACTGGTGGCGTGACCCGGATCTTAATGGTGGATTACTACCACTTCCATTGCTGACTGTGTGTCTGGAAACTTTTAAACAGGTTTCAGTCCAGTCCAGTCTCCTGATGTCGAAAACAAAACTCTGCTCAGTTTTTTTTTTTGTTTTTTTGTTTTTTTTTTGTATAAAAACCTGAAACCGGATCTGGCAGAGAGGAAACTTTAAACATCCAGAGTCGACACGTAGAAAAGCTGATGATCAATAATCACAAGCTCGGCTGGTGTTGACTGTTAATCTGCATAAGGGTAATAGTTAAAATCAACTCCTGTTCTATATTTCACACAGCGGATAGTCGTGCATGTGCTGCACAAAAAGCATTTTGTTGATGAAATGAGCCACGTTGACAGCATTGTCTACTGACCTGTTAGCTCTGGAGTGGAACTACAAGGAGTGGGTCGGTGATGGTTTTACAGCAGCATGGCTGAGGAAGAGGGTGGAGAACTGGACTGCAGTCCTGACTGAAACAGTCATAAACCTGGACAACTGAAGACGTGTTTGCAGGAACAACTGGTCATTAAAAAAACCTGAAACTCTTCTTCACTTGATATCTTCAATAGTATAGCATCTTTTAGTGCTGGGAGTGGGAAAAGGTTCACTGAACTGATGTTTTCTGGAATGTTTCAGATCTGATATGAAAATGAAGGAAATTACTAAATTAAATTAAGCTGATTGTGATTTTTTTAATCAAACAGTGAAATTTGTTGAGTTTAAACTGTCTGCAGTGGGGGAAAAAGTGTAAATAGGAATCACAGCTGCTTCCCCCCCCCCCCCCCCCCCCCCCAAGATTTGAAAAGTAAGAATGTATGCATTTTGTGAATATAATATCTTTAATGTCCTCTATAAATGAAAAGCATCCACAACCCTCGGTTTGTTTCTTCTTATTGTACAGCATGAATAGTAATGATTTCTGTGGTTTTCTCTAAATTGACTAATTTGAGGTTAAAACAGTGCTAATCACATCTGACAATAGTAAACTGTTTACACAAGGTATGATCTTCTAAAAAAAAAAAGTAATTATATTTTGGTTTAATCTCACGATGCAATAATATGTTTATATATTAGATCATTATGTTATTCATTCATAGCAACAACGAAAACATTGTGTCGTCTTTTAGGTCCACCTTATACTACAACTGGGCAGAATCTGGCCTCTGATTGGCTCTCGTCGCTGTCAATCAAATATGCTAACGTTTCTTGTTTTCTAGTGGGTATTTTTTGCTGTCAGTCACCTAGGAGGCGGGAACAGGAACATTCCTCCCGTCGTTCATGGAAAAAAAGAGAAAGTTTCCAAGATGGCGGTACAGACCTGCCTGTTCGCTGGAAAACAATAGAAACTGCAGAGAGAAGGAGTTAGCCTGTGCTGGCGAAGGAATCCGCTGTAAGGCGCAGACACCCGACTCGGGCTCGGAGAGGGGTAGGGATATCAGCGGCGTTGATTCGGGATAAATGTAATTAAAGTATGTGGATTCATTTAAATGTTTCAGGCTAGTCGAACTCTCGTTAGCCTTTCAGCGCTAGCGACTAACGGTTAGCTGCTAACGGCTAGCGGCTACTCATTAGCCTTTCAGCGCTAACGGCTAGCTGCTAACGGTTACTCATTAGCCTCTCAGCCCAAAAGACAGCGCTAGCGGCTAACGACTAGCGGCTACTCTCATTAGCTTTTCAGCGCCGTATGCTAGCAGCTGCTAACGGCTACTCTCATTAGCCTTTCAGCGCTAGCGGCTAAAGGCTAACGGCTACTATCATTAGCCTTTCAGCCCAAAACACAGCGCTAGCGGCTAACGGCTACAAGGAGGCGGAGGATCAGCTGTTCGCTGGACAGATGCTGTAGGAAGAGCGGACAGCTACACACTCACAGTAAGTGAATTTAAACGTTAATTTAATGTCAAATATCAGGGAAAGCGCGTTCTTTCATTTCTAGCGCGATAACATTACTTATTTGAGGAAACAAAATGTTTTTATCAGTTTAAGATTTGCTGCCAAGTTGTTAGCCAGCTAGCTTCCATCGCTAACCGAGCTAACTCCCAACACGGAGCAAAATAAAAGTTTCAGACAAGTTGAGGAGCTGTTGTGTCGCTCCCACCGGGCAAAACATCACGGTAAACGCGCAAAAACCGAGGTGAAAACTGGAGGTGCTACCGGCTGGTTCTTCACCAAGCTCTGGTTCTCGATCCTTTTGTTTTTAAGTGAATTTTCAGCGATCTAACTTTGCTTTTGAGTGGAGGAATGTGTTAACTCCAATGAGCTAAACGGGACTTTTCTGATAGCAAGAAGGAAAACAGATTCATTGAGTGGAATGCACTGAATTGATCTGAGGGCTTTGAGTAGAAAGTAGGTTTATTTTAGAGTAAAGTCAGGCGTGATTTGACCTAAACTCGGGCGGAATGAATGTGGCTCCATTATCTCTGTGCTACACAGCCAGTTAAATGAGCTGATGTATAGAAACAGGTTCACAGATAACACTTTACTAGGATGTAATCAGGAGGCTGGATGGTGTTACACCCAAAAACCTTCATTTTCCTCTCCGGCAGTGAGTGCCGCTGTGACTGAAGGCCATTAGCGAAACAAAGGTCGCCTCCATGGAGCCAGCACAGGAGTCTTTGTAAAGGGCGAGGGGGGGTGTATAGACGCCCAGAGTGCAGGAAAAAAGAGCCAAATTCAGCATTTTATGGACGAAACCTGAGTCGGGAGTTTACTGCAAGTCTTTATTGATGATGGCGGATTTTGTTACACCGCGACACAGCGTGGTGATGGAGAGGCTCCGCCGGAGGATCGAGCTCATCCGGCAGCATCACAACAGCTGCGAGAGCCGCTACGAGAATGCGATGCTGGAGCGGCTGGAGCCGGAGAGGCAGCAGACCCTCGCCCTGCACCAGCGCTGCCTGCAGACCAAAGCCAAGCGGACCAGCAAGCACCGGCCGCCCCAGCCAAGCGGTGACCAGGCCGGACAGAGAGCCCCGGGCGGCGGGGGCGGCACGGAGCACCCGGAAACCGGAGGGACGACAACGGAGCAGAGCCGGAACAGCACCCTGATCGCGGTGAGTTCTCACTGAATTGCACGAACTGACAGCTGAACAGGATGTTTCGCGCGTGGGCTTCAGGTTTTCCTGATAGGGTCTGGAGAAGTTGTGGGAACCGACCACAGACCTGCTGAGGGAGGTGATTTCAGTCAGGTGACTGTTCGAGATGGTTTCAAACACGTCGTGTGTTGGTCTGTTGTTTCTTATCACTGCCAAGTGCAGAGGACACAGATGTTCTGTGGGTCGACTTGTATGTTTTATCAGTTAAAGGTTTGGATTTAACAAATAATTTATATTAACTTTAATCAGGATTTGGTAAAGTATATTTACAAAAAAAGTGTTTCAAACCACCTAATCTGTCACTACTTTTTACATAGACTAATATTTCATCCATCAGACTGAAGTTGGTCCAGCAGAAACGTTTACAAGGATGGTGCTCAGCTCCCTTTACAGCGTTTCTGTCAGCTCAAAGTCCAAACATTGGTATTTTTACCGGCTAACCATTTCTTCTGCTGTGTTTTGGTCATTCTTACAAAATATGCAGTGTTGCCCAAGGTCACCTTTCTCTGTAAGCTGCCTGATGTTGATTGAGTATATTCATGGCGTCATTAACCGTAAGTTCCCTGAAAAAACCACAGAAGCGTCTGGTTCCACCTGCATGCCTGATTCTGAGGATGGTTTTGTCAGGGTTGAAGGACTTTAAAGCCTTAAATTTCCCACAATCTGTAACAAGTTGCAGTGCTTATGAATAATTTCATGCTATTTTTCCATATGTTGCAAGTCAAACATTGATAAAGTTTCTCTTTTTCAAATTGAAATTAAAGCATTTGATAGTTTTTATACTAGATCAGATTATTTGACCTTTACTGAGTTGTCGGTGCTGAAAAGTGGATTCGGTGCAGTTTGACAGTCAGCAGAAAACAAAGCTCAACAGTAAACCTGTTTCTGCCTCAGAGAGGAGCTCAAGGTCGGTGTCTGGAGCTGGTTGCAATCTGACATGTTGCTCAAGGACACTGGAGCAGCTCTTAGGGCAGCTCTTTGAACTGACACATTGTGTTTGTCAAGCAACCACAACCAGACTGAGGGGGAAACGCTGAGGTCACGTGACTAGGAAACAACGCCATGTCACTTTGTGTCGCTCACATGCATAGGAACTGCACCTGAATGGTTTCATTGATCAGCAGATGAGTTGCAGAGATTGAGCTTCAGTTTTAGACCTGAACGCTGCAGAAGCTCCATCAGTTCAAGCTCCACCCAAGCAAACCTTTTTCCAAAACATTCTGCACAGTGTGTAGGAGGTAAACTGAGCTTTTCCACAACAGCGACCTGACCCCAGCTTTTCCAGCTTTCATTTTAACATTCAGTCGCTGTGAATCAGATTTTTATTAACTTTTCTGTTTTAACGGACAAAATGGCAAGTGCAACATGCAGCTCAAGCCTCATCACTGAATTCACCAAATCTGACTTTTTTTTTTTTAACCACACCGCTTGACATCTATTGTTTTACATTCTGAATAGGAAAAAAACCTCCAATCCAGAGCTCACTCATGTGTGATCTCAAACAAGATACATATCCCATGTTTAATGAAACTACTTAGCTTTAAACATGATTTGATAGGATAAATACTACATTAATAAATTATTAAAATGATTAAATATTTATTTGTTATTGTTTATTTTGAACAGTAATTAGATTATAACTAAAACATGAATGTAAAACAACAAAGCAAACAAAATTAAGAGGTCACACATGTGATGCAAAAAAGAATATAATATACAAGGAAACAATCTATATGTTCGAAAAGATACATACATAAATACAACTATATTACATTTTAGGGCTGTGACGATATGCTTATTGTCCCGATTTAATTCTGATTTTTTTTGGGTGCCGATTCAATTTAAATTGCGATTCTGAAAATTTTTTGATATTGCGAATTTTTGTAGATTAAAAGCAAAAACTTTTTTTTTTTTTTTTTTTTTTTTGCAAGTAATTTTTCTTGATTTCAGCGAGGAGAAAAAACACAATAAGCCAGATCATCATTCTGCTGCTATAATGCTGAAGAAACCAGTGAAAAGACCAATAAAAACAATAAAAATGAATCATTTTTATAGTGGATTAATTTCATTTAATTGAAAACAAAAAATCCTGATGTTTCGATTAGATTTTCCCACCCCTATTACATTTCATCCAACTTTTCTTTAATTCTCCTTTGGTTATTAAATCAATGTATTCAATTTATCAGCTCCAATTTCAGCAATTTTACAATCTACACTTACACTCTACCATGTGTCATCCATATTTATCTCCGTAAACATGGGCGTGACGTGACGTCATCTTCTTCACACGCAGGTGAACACTTGCCGTAGGCTGTTCATACTACAGTCTGATTTAGACTTACAATGTGAACAACCACACACAGAAAAAGTCACGATGGGATCTGTGCAAAAACATAATTCAAGTGAGCGGCGGTGTAAATATAGTTTGACAGATTCTCCAGACTGACAGAAAACAAATATGTCAACCATAAAAACACATCCTTTCAGATTTGTAGCAGGAAATGACTAAAAAAATCGGTGTGTTGCAGTTATCCAGACAATCCAGAAGAACCAAGTGTAGGAGTGTGTGTGAAACATAAATCCCAGCTCAGCAGATGCACCCGGTCACAGTGTGTTGTGGACTCGTAGTACACTGCAGCTTTTATCTGTTCCCGCAGTCTCAGGATGATTCCAGCTGCAGAAACCAAAGCGATCGGGACAGCTGACACACTTCTGATGATATTTATTGGTATTTAGACTGGAGGATTAAAAGTTGAAGATTTCTTTCCTCTAAAATAAAAATGTAAAAAATATATACAGTTTATACAGAAGTTGTGCTAAAAAAAATGTAAATACAATTTTTTTTTGTGCGTGTGTGTTGATAAAGACCAAATCCAAAGTGTTTGATGGCTAAACTTGAGTCAAACTTCTGTGGTTTAAAGTGTTAAATGACCAAATGTAAATCATATATAGAGGTTTGTTTTTATTCACTTCGGTCTGTTTAATAAAATTTTAATGAATTTTACAGATATGTTGGTAAACCCGTTTATGCCTGATGTTTTTATACATGTTCAAAAACTAATATAAAAAACTAGGTGCAGGGCTTTAATGCGTTAAATACGGTTGATTAATTACTGAAAAATGAGCGTTAAAAAAATAATACGTTTAATTGCGGAACTTTAAGCAGGTCACGATTTCCTGGTACGCCGATTACACTGATGCACACGGTACCTCCGCTACGTAGCAACATTGGTGCTACATTTAGCGCTGTTTCAGGCCCTTCAGTGATTCTTTTTCTGCCACTTCACAACAATGTTGTCAGAGGGCACTTTACATACACATACTTTGAAGCCAGTTCATACATATCCCATAATAGAAATCAATTGAATGCATCGATCCAATCTCCCATCCTGAGCCGCACGAGGTGACAGTGGGAAGGAAAAAACTCCCCTTTACCAGGGAGAAAACCTCCGGCAGAACCCGGAGACAAAGCAAAAATCAGCAGGTCTTTGTCTGGTGGTGTGAAGAACTTCTGGTTCATAACATTTAAAGAACGTGTAGTTTTAGTAACGCCTCCCTTCCCCCGTCCAAAAGAACACACACATAGCTCGGTCGTCCTGCAGCTCCACGCTGCAGTAGGAGCAGGAGGTGATCACCTCTTCTGCATGATCAGACTGAAGTTGCCACCAAGTGGTCCTGTCCTGGTTTACTGTCAGATGTTAATATATTTATCACTTGTCCTATTATTTAATTTAATAATCCCTTAAAATCCATTGAAATGAAAACAAATGTTGCTTTTTTGGGGCAAATTTTGTCATGCGATTAATTACAAAACCTGTAATTAGATCATTTTTTTAAGCTAGCCCCACCCCTAATAAAGACTAAAAATGATAATGGCTGTATTACGACATCGTTTTCTATCTTTTTTTACTCAAATCCAGTTTAGAGGAGCATGAGGTGATGTTTCCTTTGTTTCAGTCAGATCTCGTCGCTTCTCTTCTGCTCGCTCACGTTAATGTAGAAAACACACGTTAGTCCTCAGACCTGTTCCTGACACCACACTGAGTTAGTCTCGAATCTCTTTATCCTGAACGTTTAACTTAACTTTAAACATTCAGATACTCGCTGCAGACGGTGTTCCTCTGGTTTGCAGCTTGAGGAGGCGGGTCCAGGGGGTTGCGTCATTAACACGTAAAGGCCTGGTGGGGAGATCATACAGGAGAATCCTCCTCCTCATGCTGAAATACAGACACAGTAAAATAGTTTTACATCGTAACTGCACTGTTAAGACTCCTCATTATTCATTTTTGCTTTAATAAACATTATTTAAATTTCAGGAACTTTAAAAATCGGCTGAATCATGAATTCTGTAGCTGTAACAGATCACCTGTACGTTACAGCATTACCCTGCCTGACAGATGTGATAATGACCAAATCGTTTAAACGTCATGTGACAGCTGCACTCAGCTGTAAAGTCACATTTTCAAACGTCGTCATGGACTAATTTCCCATAAATGACTGAAATACTGAGACAAAACTCAAACAACAGAAAGCAGTCCAGCTTGAAATATCCCAATAAAGTGAATAAAGACCATTTTACTTGGTGGAGTTGCTTTAAATTAGGGCTGTGATGATATGTTTTTATTTCAATTCGATTCCAATTTTTTTAGGTGCCGATATGATTTAAATTGTAATTCTCACGATTCTTTGATATTGCTGATTTTTGTAGACTAACAACCAACAAAAGTGTACAAAACTTATTTTGCTCGACATTTTTCTTGTTTTCAGTTCAATAAAAAAAAAAAACTCAGTAGCCAGGCCATCATTCTGGTGCTATAATCCCCACAAAGACAAGTAAAAAGATCAATAAAAACAATAAAAATGACAAATTTATAATGAATTTTTTGTATTTGAAAAACAATTAATTTTTTTTTTTTTTAAACAAAAAAGTTATTTTAAAATTTTGAGCCAAAAAATCCTGGTATTTTATTTTTTTTATTTTTTTTTTATTTTTATTTATTTATTTTTTAAATTATTATTTCCCTCCCCTACTTTAAATATTGTTAAAACTCAGCTCTTGGATAAAGTGTCAACTTTATTGAAACCTACAATTCAAACCAGATCTAAACCAGTGCTACACTTCAGAAATCACCACAATAACCAGTAGACTCAGCTTGTTCCACAGTGAACATTTCCACGTTGGACATGAAACACTCTGTGCGTATCCATCTTCTCCTCCCTGAGAGCGTTAAAAAACCTGCTTATACCTGACTTTCATGTGGTTGTTTTCCAACGTGTGATCTCTTGTCTGCTAGTGGAAAAGCTTACCTGTGCACGTGTCTGCAAGCGTGCATGACGAATAATCTCAAATTTTTTATTTCATTTTTTTAAACTAAAAGGACAAAGTTTAAACCTGTTGTAGAGGACAGAAGCAGAAATGACCATGTGGAGCAGCGTTACTTATGGAGGAGAATATAATTTCCACCAGCAGTCCCAAACAGAAACACTTTACATGGAAATACCATACAGAGCACATGTTCAGATGATGGGAAAAGTACATTACACTGGAAAAAATAGAGACAACAACAACAGAAAAGGTGGAATGTTCTTTAAATTTCAACAAAATGATGAAAACATGATTCAATATTTTATTCAACTTACATAACAAATGTCTGAACCAAGACCTTTGATCATTTAATGCAGAAATAGGCTAATTTGAAACGTGATGGTACAGGGCAGTGTAGCATCTCATCTCAGGTTGGAGACGACTGGCATCGAGGTTATGAGCTCCTGAGTTGTGTTGGAATTGGGTCCCATTGTTTTCTGACAAGGTTTCCAGAAGCCGAAGACAATGAAAACTACTTAAATGAAGTAGTTTTCATTAAATGATGCAGCAAATGTTCTCTAAAGGTAAAAGAATTGGACTGCAGGCAGGATAATTCAGCTCTTCCCCTGTGAAGCCACGCTGTTGGAATAGCTTTAGCGTGCATTTCAGCATTGTCTACAGAACTACATGCAGGTATGCTGCCTGTACCATATGCACCATCTATATATCATCCATTATTACTCACAAGATGGCAAACATGGATGGTCTGACTATAGACCACATAGTGTTGAACTATGGTTTCCGTTTTGCATGTTTGGTTGGGTTAACACTGGTTTCTGAAAGTATTCCTGGACCCATTAGTGATGTCTGAGAGCTCAAACACCACAGGGGACCGATTATAGGTGTTCAGCCCTGTCCGTACATACGGAGACGCCTCCAGCTGCATGGCCTCTGCAGTTTGGTGTTGAAGAATTAATCTTTTTACATATGATTGAAAAGCTTCTGCCCTCCTTTGCTTTCGAGATGCTCTCTACGACATTCATTTATTTATGTTTAATTTTATATTTTAAAAAAAAAAACAACTCATGTTTTAAATCAGTGGTAAGTTAGTTGGAATGCCATCCATATATAATAAATAATGTCCATGTTGCAACATTTTCATGAAAAAAATGTTTTTAAAGTAATAAAGAAACTATTTCCTCACACATCCATGACATTTCATTTAGTTATCTCTAATGTTGTTCTGGTGGTTTTTAGAGGTTTCTGAGATGGCTCTAAAGTAACCTCTGTGGTATGAAGGGAGGACTGAACCCAAAAAATTGAAAATATTCAGGTCCAGGCATTCAAAGTGGTGCCTGGACCTGGATATTTTCCATTTTTCTTGAGTTAGTTTCCCTTCATGCTTATGCAAACCCTTCCATGAACACCAGTGGTTGGAGGGATACCTGCAGCACACCTGCCATCTCCTTTTTAACCTCTGTGGTTCTTTTATAACTATTTGGAGGTTACCAAGCAGTTTTTAAGCCCTTGGAAAAGGTTCTGTGGAGACTGTGGGCTTACGGGGGTCCCACAATCCAAGCCCTCTAAGTTTTCAGTCCTTATTGTGGTTGTTAAACATTGACATGATCCCTCTAATCCATTCAGAAGAGCATGATTTTTTTTTATTTTCAACCATTGATGAGGTGCTCAGAAGGTGGAGTGATGTTGATGTGGTCTCATGTATCTGACAGCAGCAGAAACTAAAGGACCAGAGCCATGACTGGTGACTCAGTGTGGACAGAAACCCGACAATTGACTCGCCGCCCTTTACATCGCTTCCATTAAACCTTAACTCACTGTCACCCTGCCTGGTGGAGTAGAAGCCCTCTCCTCGTGCGTGCATGTCAACAATGACCTACTATAATGTCACGAGACATTAAGGTCTGTGAATCATCATCATCTGATTAAACTTTTCTCAGTGATGTTGACAACTCAGAGTTAAAAATGTAAAACTGCAGCTGAAGTTCTGCTGTTTATCTGCTAATCTCTGTGGAAACCTGCAAGTTAAACATTTAATAACCTGAAGTTTGACTGTAAAACAAAGCAGGTATGGTGCTTTATTTTTTCGCGGACTTGATGTTCACCAGTTACTGTAAATCTAACAGAATGTTTTCTTTAGCTGAAGCCATTAAATGTGTTTCTGTGGCGTTTACATGAGAAGTCATGAAGTATTAAACACTGGAATGTAAATATGTCCAAAACATCGCAGCTGCTGCGGGAAAAAGTTTTTATGAGAGGGAAAAGTATCTGCATTAACCAGGTAAAAGCCAACATTCCTGCCCGGCTTTTTAGCCACCGATTTATTGATTAATGTCATTCGTTTGTTTCCCATGTTGTCAGTGAAGAAGAAGATTTCAGAACTGCAGCTGCCTGTCGAGATGCTGACCTTTTGATGGACAGAGTGACGGACAGGCTAATTTCACTGGCATGCGTGCAGATAGCTGGTATCAGACTGCTGACATGCTGCTGTGGTTCGAGAAGTGCTTACAGTAGACAAAACAAAGAAAACAGCAGAAAACATGTCTGAAATTCCACCGGCGCAAAGTAAGAATCTAGAGCTAAAAACAGGCCGGCATAAACACAGCAGATAGTTTGGATTTTTGTGGCTCAGCGAGAGCCAGAGATTCCAGGATGAGTCAGTGTGAAGGCTCATCTATCTGCCTGCTGGCCAGCGTGTCGGGTGTGAGCGCTGCAGCCAGAACAAAGCCTCACCTTGGACGACTGGTGAAATTCCCACCTGTCGCCGCGTCGTGTTGTTTCAGGAGCTGCTTCACGACGTGTGTTTCATGGGAGTGTGCTGCAGGATGGTCTGTTTACTACGTGTGTTAGCACCGTATCACTCAAAACGCCCAAAATCCCTGGACCGAGCAACAAGACCCGTCCTCCTGCGATGTGTAACCATGGCAACCAGGAGGAGTTGCGCAAGTGTTTCTGGTTGAAAGAGTTCAGTGAGTCATGAAAGTTTCCCTTTTTCCTGTTTCAGTGTTTGCCACCCCACATACACACCGTCTCCATAAAGGCCACTACTGTGTATATTCCTGTCACCAAGTCACGGTTTCAAATTTATACCTGGAAAATTTAATATTTTCACGGTTTTGTCAATATTATGTTGATCTGAGTGAGAAATGCCGACCAGCTCATGTGTTACGTCCCAGACGGTTCCTTTCTCCCACACGTGATCCCACACTGGGTCAGCGTTGAGATCTGTAGAGGTTTGGGAATCACATTGTGTCTAAAAATGTTGTTTTCAGTCAAACTTTGCTTTGCTGCTTTTCAGAGATGAAAATAAAGAAATGGGAACAAATAATGTGTCTTCATGACAGGCTGCTGGTAACAAAGGGCCTAAAGATCCAGTTTATTCTGGTTCTTAAGTTGTCTGTTGAGTGTTTACACAACACACTCCTGAGTTGGGAGCCTTTTGTTTTTTTTCAATGATTATTTCATAGATCAGAGTTAAGTTCCCCTGAAAATGTTTAGCGACACAGCTCTCAGGTGGTTGTTCTGCATGAGTTAGCATCTGCATCATCTCAGTCTGGACTCAGCGCAGCATGACAACACAATGCGAAAGTTTCGCTTTGATTCACAAGTTGTTTTTGCAGCACATTCGTTCTGAAATTTACGGACATGAACATTATGATGACGACAAATTTATAACCTAATAACTTTAGTAAGCAATAAATCTTTTATTGTGACTTAATGGAAATATTCTGAGACCTACTCTGCAACTCACACTTAGTCTGACCGCATTTAGTTTTAGTGAAGGCATACATTCGCCATCGCACCGTTGGGACCAGCTCATGCAGTGGCATCCAGAGTTGCTTTAGTTTTCCTCCAAGATGATGCGCTTATGATGGAAAGTTCATTTGGGTTCACGTATGGGCTCTGATGGCTAATGGTCCAGTTTGTTTCTGTCACTTTCTCCACAGTTGAAATAAAAAATCTGGTTTTGTTTTCTGATTTAATGCTCAGAACAAACGAAGGAAAAGTCACTTTACCCTGAAGTTCTTTCTGCTTTGTGAACGCTGTCTTGGACTTGAGATTAATGTCCCATCAGGAGTAGCAAAGATCAGCAAGTGAGCAGAAAGTTGTGTGTGTGTGTCTGAAAAGAAGAAAAATAAAGGTTCTTTATGGCTGGAATAAAGACAAGAAGATGTTTTTTCATGTGAAATAGTGGCTGAGTTGGACTTGGTTCTATCAGGTAAAAGGCACAAATGGCAAAAACAAGAGAAAAAATAAATATGTAAATAGTTCCTGTTGCGTTTTTCTTTCAAAGCCAATCATTTTTGTCTGAAGGCCAAAACTGGAGAGAATGACATGCAGATGAGAAGTCTTCGTCATGAGCTGCGATGTTCCTAAAATTCAGACAAAACCCGATTGTGCTGTTTCCATTAAAGCCGGGGTAGGTAACGTCGGGAGCTAGCAGGATGTGAAAGTGGCGCCCTGTCTTGGCTCCTCCCCCTCTGGTTTTTCTCCTTGCGTGATCCAAGACTTTTTTTATTTGCAGCTTTTTCCACCAACGATTTGTCCAAAAAAAAAAAAAAAAAAAATTAAAAGTCTGGATGTTGGCTGTGGATATAAGAGTTGAGCTTTTACATACATTTCCATTCATTCATCCATTTTCTGTACTCCTTGGTCCGATCCAGTTCGGGGGGGAAGCTGGACCCTTTTCCAGCAATGATCAGGTGGGAGGCCGGTGCATCCTGGACTGGTCATTCATTCCCATCATAAATAAATTTATTCTTTTAAAACAAGCAGCAGACAGACCTACGATGGCTCAGACTGGCTTGGCGCTCTAATGGCGAGAAGAAGTTTTGGATCTAAAAGGTTTTTCCGTCTCTGTGAGGCAGTAGGATGCCACCTGTCTGCAGGTGTTTAGAGGTTATGGAGGTGGAAGCTTGTGAGGATCGGCTGATGAGTCGGGTTTCCCGTCTGCATATCGGACCGGTCGGATCTGCTGACTGTTCGGATTATGTTAGCCTGTCTGCAGCTATGGGGTTCATGTCTGCTCCACAACAGCACCTCCTGCAGCCGGAAATCCTCCTCTGCATGCTCCAGCAGAATACTGTCACATCCACGTTGCTCTGCTCCTCTGGAGGAAGGCTTGGCGTTAACTCAGGAGGAAGTCAGTCATGACTAAAATATTTAGCGGTTAGTTAACGGTATTCTCTGTTTCCGTTTGGTGAGAAGAATCTGGTTGAAACGATGTTTAGACGAGTCAGGAAGTTGAATTGTTTGTGTGAAAATGAGATGATTGGTTTGGTTGTTTACTGTGTTTGTTGCTGCAGTTGCAGGAAACTGTGAAGAGGAAGCTGGAGAGTGCCGGTTCTCCGCTGAGCAGAGATCAGGTCAACGGCTACGGCGATGGCTTCCCCCCCAACAAGAAGGCCTGTCTGGACAACGGGACGACCAACGGCTCCCCACTGGACTCCAAGCTGGGGATCAGCGACTCGCTCAACTCCAACGGGACCCACGGAGCAGCCGGCGAGCTGGTGGACGGCGGCGAGGCAGGGTCAGACTTCCATCGGAAGGAGATGAAGCAGGAGCCGGAGGACATCCTGCCCATCATGCCGCCGTCGGGAGGCGGCAACAACAGCCTGTTCCCCGACCTGAACCTGAACGAGCAGGAGTGGAAGGAGCTGATGGAGGAACTGAACTGCTCCGTCGCCATCGAGGACATCCAGGACATCCTCAGTGAGGGATTTGAGGACCGCAAAGATCTTCTGGAGCTGGTTCCGACTCCAGTTGGGGGTGGGGCGGTGGGGGGAGGAGCGGGAGGAGGAGTCGGCGGAGGAGGCCAGTCCTCTCAGGGCTTGCTCCCGCCTGATTTGGCCACAGTGAAAGCGGAGTTTTCCCCGGCCGCGGCGGTCTTCGAGCAGGATTCACACCCCAGCTCCGCCTCTACCGGACCCCCTCCCCACCCCACCAGCTCCCCCATTGCCTCCTCCTCCGCCTCTTCCCCAGCTCTCCCGCCATCCCAGCCAGCTCCTCACCCGAGGCAGCTCCAGCCTCCCCCCAACCACCTTCTGCCTCCAGGACCCCCAGGGCCCAAAGACCTGTCCCCCGCCCAGCAGCTGCAGCAGCTGGCGGCCCAACAGCAGAGAGTCCAGAAACTCAGAGTCCAGAAGCCGCCGCCGTCAGCCAGAGGCCCCCACACTCACCCCTCCCAGTGGCCCCAGATGGCCAACGCCTCCCAGAGCCAGCTGGGGGGCCCGTTTGGTATGGACAACACCCAGAAGCAGCTGTTGATGCCCACCCAACCCAACAAGGGCTCCCCAAAGGCGGGGGCCGGCAACTACATGCAGGGCCCAGCTGGACACTCTAATCTACTGGGTCACCTGCCGGCAGCGGGGGCCCAGGCCCCGGCAACCATCCTGAACTACAACAACACCAAACCTCTGTCACACTTTGAGGCAGGTCCCGGACCCCCCCCACGGCCCCCCAACACACAGAACCAGAACAAGGTGGCCCTCCTGTCCCTCCTTCGCCAACAGCAGCAGCAGCAGCAGAAAAACAGCATGAACTTCAGGCAGCACATACCGCACACACAGGTAAACACACACACACACACACACAGGTAAACACACACGTAACATAAACACACACGTAACATAAACACACACATGTAACACACATGAGTTATTAAAACAAACACAAACTGGACGATTTTAGCTTCTTTTAGCCAAAACAAAACACTTCTTGTTGTTCACTGAATCTGGATTTAATGCTCTTGTTTTTATTTCACTGAAATCTTCTGGAAGCACTTCATCGGCTCAGATCAAAGTATTTCGCATTTAGTTGAAGTCAGACACAGAAAAATTTCACATCCTGCCGGGTAGTCTGAGAAAAAATGACCAAAACTGACATTCAGAACCAACAATGTAATTTTGCTCGTATCAATTACTTGTTTGAAAATTTAAATTACTCTAAAATGTATGAAAAATATTAATTTAATGACAAATATATATATATATATATATATATATATATATATATATATATATATATATATATATATATATTTAAACTGTGTGTGTTTGCTTTCATTTATTTTTATTTTATCTTTAATTCTGACGATATTTGCAACAAAATGAGAGCGAAAATAAAACGCTAAAGACATAAATGTAAATTAATCGCAGTTGAGGGAACCTGGTGAATCAGTCATGACATTTATTTATGGTCGTATCGGCCAGCCCTTACTTAATATGTCAAACTGTTTTTATTGACAGCTAATCCCTTAAAGTTGTCATCACCAGGAAATTGCACTTTTTCAGGTTAAAACGTGTGAATTGGCGTTGGACGGAAGTGTTAACATCCTTCTTTTTAAAGACGATTGAGTTTTTCCGTCTGGGCACTTTGTTCGCAGCAAAACTTTCCACAAAGCTGAAGCATTTAAGTTTTTAAACAATTATTTAAAAACACTTAGAGGACAGTGGGGACATGAAAAGACCAGGTTATGACTCCTTTAATTAAAATGGTTACGGTTTTATCCTTTACCTGCTGTGGATTCACATGTTGATGCCACTGTTTTTACTACGGTGTCTCTGAATGGACAAACAACCCTCTGCTCTTTAAAATAGCAGTATTTACTTTGTTAGACGGGTGCTGGAGCAACGTTTGAGATAAGTAACTCTTTAAAAGAATCATAGAAGACGACGGTGCACATGTACATAATGTTGAAGTAGTTACCTGTATCACAGTCATCGCTGCACTGAAACCACTAAATCCACTCACACGTCTGTCTGGAAGAATTTTGGACTCTAATGGCCACCGTCCATCTACAACTGGCATTTGAAATCATTGCCATGCCCGACTTCTTAGGAAGAGAAATAAATGTTTGATTAATCTGAACCTGGGTTGTTTAGATCCAACAAGCACCGGGAACCCCTGGAGGCCAGTGTGATTTTTAGATAAAAGCCATGGCAATAAAAAACCTACGTAAATCAGATATAGAAAATGGATTAAAAGACTGGCGCCACCTAGTGGATTAGTAGAGCTCTTCCAACCTGCATTAGCAGAAATGAACATTGACAATTTATTTTCAATAAAATCTATTTAAATTAAGTGCATGCAGTTCTCTCGTTGTGATGATTCAACATTATACGACGCTCATTAAATAAATGTAAATCAAAAAATACAAGTTTCAAAGCTACGAGGGTCCATAAAGCACTTCGTACACGTGGCTGAGAGATGACGCTCAGTACGTATTTTACTTGCCTGCAGTTTTTCTATTAATATGATGTATAATATGTATATTTAGAGTTTATTTTGTGATCAAGGAGGCGATAGAGTATTTAAGGATAAAAATCTGATTTGCGTGCGTCGCAGTGGTAGGTTCGGAACTCCTTCGTAAACAGAGGACTGCCTATAAAACGGAGGATGCCTCAAATAGTCCAGCGAGTCCCAGAAGTACCGTCCTCGCAGACCTCGTCCCTCGGCACAAGCGTCACCAACACCGCCGCGCTTTCCTGCCTTTTGCAGCGCCTGTCGTCCTTCTCCTCTGCTGCTCCTGTCCTTCTGGAGAAGACAGAGACCAGTATCTACACACCAACTAGTCCATGATGCCCCTCCTTCCAGGCCTCGCAGCCAGTCTCCCAGTACCCGCCACACGCAAAGATAAAATACTCGTGATCTCCCTGGATGGATGTCGAACTACCGACCCAGCCTGGAGTTTCCGCACCAAGCGGGGATCAGCTGCCGCGTTACAGGCTGCTCTCTGTCCGTCCTCCTTCCTCTTCTTCTCCTGAGTCTTCCTCACCTTCCTTCCCTGCCCGCCGCACCTGTTGCTCATCTGCTAAATACTGCAGGGGTTGATCAGTGTGTTGCATTCAGGGGCAATCAGACAACAGCACTACCTGCAAGATAACAGCAACACCATAAAAGATCCGTTTAAAACAACTAAAAACGTGATTAAATAAAACATGCCGCGATGTGAAAACATGCATAAAGAGCCACGTAAACCCTGACCCTCCCGCAGGTCAGGGTTTATGGGGCTTAACTTCTTCGGTTTTTATCAGAGGAAAGGAGTCGCCCAGAATGCACCGAATGAAAACATAAAACCAGCACAGGGCGGGGGGAGAGACTGGGAACCAGCGGGAACCATTGTAACATGACTGAGAAGATGCCATCCGGCTCCATTGTGATGTTTTTGGGTGTTAACTTGGAAAAGGAAAAATGATTCGGCTTAGCTCAGATGAAAACTGTCAGACCTTGGTGCAGCAGGTCTGCAGAACTGTCTCCGGACCGGTCCGTCCTTCTGGAAACTTCCTCTGATTTCTGTCTCCCAGCAGGACCAGAACGCCTACCCAGCTCCACCACAGGGTCCCGGCCCCACCAGCGCCATGACATCCGGGCCTGGGAACAATCCCATGGCGGCCCCGACGGGGGCGAATGTCATGGCGGGTAACCATGGCAACGCCGCGTATCTTACCAACCAGGCAGCGGTGGCGGCGGCGCTGAAACAGCAGCAGATCCTGGAGCAGCAGAAAAAGCAGCAGCAGCAGTACATGCAGAGGCAGCAGATCATGGCTGAACAGGTACGACTCCAGCAGGTGTTTCCTCCTCCCGTCCTCTGGTAGAAGAAACCAGTCAGACCAGTTTCCAGTCGCCGAGGAGACGCTGTACTGGTCTCACACACCAGATGGAGCCATTCGCTCAGAGAAAACGACATTTCAGTTCGAGCTGCTCATCCATCTTACCTGCTGATTAACAAGCCGTGTTGAGCTGGAATGTGTTCGCCGCTGCTGTCCGAGCAGAAATAACGTCCAGAAGGATTCAGGTCTCCGTTCAGGTTCTGAATCAAGTGACCTAAACAGACAACTGGCGCATTACATCACTATCTAACACCGCTGATCAATAAGCCATCTGATCAGGCAGGCATTTGTTGTATCAAAGCCAAAAGTTTTGACCTTCATCTTAAACTTTAGTCCCAAATTAACTGAGTAAAAAAAAAAAGAAAGGGTTAAAAATATCACAAAGAAAGAAACTGTTTAATCTGCTGTTGTTGTGGCGCAGCGTTTGTTTGCAGACCACAAAGTTTAAATGTGAAAGTCATAAAGCAAACATTACAGATGAACTTGAGCAGAGGAAGCTCTGACAGAAGTTCAGGAAAAATCGCTTTAATTCACGTTTGCTGCTGCATGTTTGGCTCAACATGGAGTGCATACATGGATGTGTTTGTACAGCGTTAACAGAGAAACGTGCTTCAGGTATAAACAATGAGAAAAAAAAAACGAGTTTCATCTGCAGATTAACGTGATGCGGGGCTGAGACGCCCTCCGATGCGGGGCTGAGACGCCCTCCGATGCGGGGCTGAGACGCCCTCCGATGCGGGGCTGAGACGCCCTGCGATGCGGGGCTGAGACGCCCTCCGATGCGGGGCTGAGACGCCCTCCGATGCGGGGCTGAGACGCCCTCCGATGCGGGGCTGAGACGCCCTCCGATGCGGGGCTGAGACGCCCTCCGATGCGGGGCTGAGACGCCCTCCGATGCGGGGCTGAGACGCCCTCCGATGCGGGGCTGAGACGCCCTGCGATGCGGGGCTGAGACGCCCTGCGATGCGGGGCTGAGACGCCCTGCGATGCGGGGCTGAGACGCCCTCCGATGCGGGGCTGAGACGCCCTCCGATGCGGGGCTGAGACGCCCTCCGATGGCGTTCTCTCGCTTTATTTATTAAATGAATCCACGCCGCTTTCTCTACTGAATCCCCCATCATTCAAACTGACCAGAAGGAAAGCTCCGCCCTTCCCCCCCTCTCTTTGCCGCTTGTCGGGAGCGAGCAGGACAGGAGCGTCTTGGGCGTTGGACACAAAAGTGACAGTTTAGTGACCAGCGACAAGCGTGTGAACAATGTTCGGTTTCAGTTCAGTCAATCCGTCAGGCTCCTCTGCAGACCTCCTGAACCCCAAATCACCTCGACGTCAGTCGTGTTCTTCATCAGGTGGTTCCCTGAAAAATGATCAGATTGTCTGAAGCGTTTCCAGACTCCGGGTCTAAACAGGCGCCGCTGATACGAGACGGTCGGACAACCAGCTTCATGGAGCTCCGGGTTGTTATGACAACGCTCCTAAATGTTGTTTTGCAAAATGTCTGGACTTAAAAAATCAACTTATTTTGGTTAAAAAGCGCCTTCGCCGTCCAACCCACTCGCACCTTGAGGCGTCGGCCGGACGCTCCTAGCGCCTCTACGTATAACGCCAGGTACACCTGACTCCCATGCTCCACCTTTAACTTATAGGACGGTTCTGCAGGCGCCGCATCGCAGTATGACGGAAAATATAAATGTTTTCATACCACGACTTTTTCATACCGTATTATACTTTGGACCTGGAAACCAGCTGGTCCACTAGACCGGGTCCACGTTGCCAGGTCCAGACGGACCTCCTCGCGCCGTCTGCTGCTGGGGTTCCTGCTCCGTGCTCAGTCATCTCCTGTGTGTTTGTGTGCAGGAGAAGCAGCGTCAGCAGGACCAGCAGATGCAGCGACATCTGACCCGACCACCACCGCAGTACCAGGACCAGCCCGGACCACCTGCCAATCAGAACCCGTTTCCACAGCAACCAGTCAGCCAATTTCCAGGTGGGACCACAGGACGCATTCTCACACACACACACACACACACCTCATCAGACCCGGTTAGAGATCCGAACCATCTCCGCTCCAAACCGTTCCTGATTGGTTGGCCAGTCCGGGTTTCAGCTGCGTTCACAGTCGCCGTTCATGAACTCAGACCAGCGAAACTCACAAAACCAAACTGGTTTTTCATTAAAACATTGAATGGTTTTATTTTTATTAGATTTATTTTCTTAGAGAGAACTTCAGCCTCAAACATTTCCCAATGAGTTGAACTGGGAACTCGTATCTGTTACCAGTAACACTGCAGCTGGAACCAGAGTCTGTCGCAGTAAAGATGTTCAGGACCGGGTGTTCAAGAGAGACCAGCGGTGTTCCACAGGTCGCATTCGCTGGGAAATCATAAAAACTGGTTTTCCAGCATAGCGGGGACGCGCCGCGTCCTGGCGCCGTCAGAAGTTGATGTTCTGGATGTGGAAATGATGCTCGCCGCTGATTTGACTGGGAAATGAAAGCAGCTGTTTGCATCAGATCAGCTGTCTGATGCTGAGACTTCCTCTGAAAACAAACTTTATCTGCATTTCCATCTGAAACCAGAATCCCTCACGGCTCCGTCTGCAGAGCGCGTACTGGAGGCTGGAAGGTGAAGGTTTAACCTGCACAGATGTCGTTTCTCTCATTTTCATGACAAAAGTTACATTTATAGTTTAACAATCTGAGCAGTAAAACGTTCACTTTAACATCAGAGCTGAAACCGTGACAAATAAAAGTGTTTTAACCCTTAAAGCTCCACATCACCAGTTTAACCCAACGCTTGTCGCCTCAGGAGCAGCGGAGTGTAACTGTGGGGTGAACAGTGGTGGATAGTTTAGCCTTTAGGTGATCTCCGGACGTTTTCAGGCTTTTATATCCTGTCCAGGAGGGTTACGATCCACCTACAGAATGTGGAGTTTATTCAGACTACGTGGAAAAAGCAACGAGGGATTAATGATACTGTTATTTATTTAATGTTCATCAGAAAAAGTTGCCACTTCCTGTTAAACTTTCCACCAATCAGAGAGCTTAAACTTAACTGACAAGAGGACAAATAATGACCCTTGTTAGAGCTGGACGATATAATGATATTTATCGTTTGGATGATAGAAAACGTTTATCGTTTCATATGAGGCTCTATTGTTTACGCCACGATAAGCTGCTTTACTGCAGGATTTTACGTCTAGATGTGCTTTACGGCACGCTGTAATATCTAAACAAACATGGAGGAAGACGGTAGCAGACGTGTTTCAGAGGATAATTCACTAAAAGATGAGCAGCCAACCTAAACTGATGAGCTTGTTCCTAAAAGAGGAGAAATTTCTGTCGCATGGATGCGGTTTGGATATAAAAAGACCGACGTGGAACCGACAACAGACTAGCTCACAGTCCCAACAACGGACTCCGACACAACCAACTCATTTTATCTCCTGGAATCAGGATAAAGAATACAGAATAAAGAATAGAGTCAACAAACAAAAGCAGTGTCAAGTGGAGGAGAAAGCTCATGATAAACTCCAGACCAGACACTGCAGCAGGTATTTACCCGTGGAACGTGATACGGCCATAGTTCCCCCAGATGGAAGGAGATCTCTGCTGCCGTTGCCAAGACAACAGACTCATAGCTGATGACTGACACAACATTACACACAGTTTTATATTGTTATGGGGATATAAGATGAGCGATGTCGGGATATGAGATTCTGGTCGTATCGCCCAGTCCTAACTGGGATAAAGTCAGTTAGATAGTTTTGATGGAGCAGAGTTGGTTTAGTGAGGATAGAAGGTAAAAAGTAGCATAAATTAGTGTAAATGATGAAATATTATAAATCTGTAAATATTTCCTGCTGTGTGTTTCAAACGAGATGAGAAAAGTTATCTGGTTGCTCTTTATGCTGCATTTCAGCCTGAGAACCTGAGAATCTGAGAACATGAGGCTGAAAACCTCCCGTCTGCATGTTAACTCTGCTTTAAGTGGTTTTATGTACAAACAGACCAGAAACTGGCAGGAAACTGGTTTCCAGTTTAATTGTTGACCATAAAAACTGTTGTCGTGTTTCAGAGCGTTTTTCTTGTTGTCTGACCTCTGCTCGTCTCTCCTCAGCTTCCTCTCAACCAATGGGCAGCATCGGCTCCATGGGAGGCCCCGCCCCCGGGTCCCGCATGTTCCCTCAGAACCAAGGCATGATGGGAATGAACCTGGGTCAGGGCGGTGGACCGGGAGGTGGCGTGGCACCACCGCCAGCTGTGAGTCAGGCTGACATCAGTCTGCCATCGTGTGGAGGGGGCGGAGCCGGCGTGGATGTCCTTTACAACAACATGAACCTTCACCCCAACCACCCAGGCCACGCCCCCCAGCAGGCGGGTCTGCAGCGCCAGCCTCTGGGCGCTATGGGCGCCACCTACAGGCAGAACCTGCTGGCGCAGCAGCAGCACCTGAAGCAGCAGCCCAACGCCGCCATGTTGAAGCAGCAGCAGCTGGCGGCAGCTGCCCGCATGCCGGTCGCCATGCAGAGCAGCATGGGCGGCGGCCTGTCTGGCCCGATGCAGGGCGCCCAGAACTCAGCCTGGCAGCAGCAGCTCGCCAACCAGCCGCCTTCCAGCAATGCCTTCAGCAGCCCCGCCAACGCCTTCCACCTGCAGCAGGCGCGCATCCCCAAGATGTCCTCTAGCTCCACCCCCTTCGGTGCCAACCCCAGTGGACGCCCGATGGCGGGTCTGAGCCCCGGGCAGCAGATCATGCAGACTAACATCGCCGCCACCCAACAGAGGGTCGCGCCAAATCCTCAGAGCCTGGGCCAGCCAATGGCCAATCAGCAGCAGACTCCGCAGCAGCAGGTCGGTCAGAACCCGGCTGTCCTCGCCGACATGGCGGCGTTCGGACAGCCACCAGGCAACAGTCGCCAGGGAATGCAGTGTAACCAAGGATACCAGGTGAGCAGGACTGCCAGCCAGCAGCAGCAGGTGTCGTTCGGCTACAACGTGGCGGCGGGGAGCTTCGCCGCGGAGAGCGAGCTGGTGGACTCGCTGCTGAAGGGGCAGAGCACGCAGGAGTGGATGGCGGACCTGGACGAGCTGCTCGCCAGCCACCAGTAGATCCACCTGTCCTCACCTCCTGCTCAAGTCGTCGCCAAGGCGCCGTCTGCGTCCTGAAGGTTTGTTTACATCTGTAAACAAGCTGCTTCCTGATTCGCTGGGACTGACTGGGTCACGTGACTGGTTGTAAACCAGTTCAGTCCAGATGAGTGAAGTCACCAAAACCTGCCCGTGTTCCAGCGACCTGCTCGGCGTGGAGCTGCGCTCCCGGTGGAAACTACGCCTGACACAGTCCGCCATCGATCTGAGGCCTTGTCACCTGATCAGTTGATCAGGTGATCATTTGAACCTTTCTTGTAAACATGGAAACAGATTCAGGTTTAAACAGATATGATACCAGATTAATGAAACCAGTTTCTGTGTTTCCACCAGGAGTGTAGATCTGATTGACATGATGTGTGTGTGTGTGTGTGTGTGTGTGTGTGTGTGTGTGTGTGTGTGTGTGTGTGTGTGTGTGTGTGTGTGTGTGTGAGTGAGAGAGAGAGAGAGAGAGAGTCTGTGTGTAAGTAAATAATCTAACACACTGCAGTGTTTATGGATGAAGTCGCACTAAGACTACTGCTGAACCTATGGCTCAGTGCTAAACCACTGTACCCGCCCCACAGCGCCACCTGGAGGCCGGCAGCGCCCCTCTGCACGCCTCCGCCCGGCGAAACGCCTCACCCGAACAGCTTAGCGGTCCACAGAACACGTGAAGGGGGCGGAGCCAGCTCGCTGTCGAGTTCAGGAGCAGATCTCTTATCTGTTTCCCTGCACTTCATTTTCCTACGTAGGGAAATTTATGGAAACGCTGCAAACATTTTAACATCCACAACAGTTAGTTTTGTTTATGGAAATGAGTTTTTCTCCCTGCGGCGGTGTTTTTTTTCTTCCCGTCTGACTCCCTGCAGAGTTTCTCTCTGCTGCTTTCCTCTCATGTTCACAGCAAAGATCTTTACTTCCCATCAACGTCTGGTCGTTTGTCGAAACACGTCGTCGTTTTCTAAACGCTGATGCTGAAAACGTTTGTTTGTCGTCATGACAACTTAAACTGACCTTTCCTTCGATGTTCTCTGGAACCAGAACCGGTTTACAGAACCTGCTGCAGAAGAGACGGTTAAGCCCCGAGCGCTGCCTGTCAGGCAGACTGCCTCTAATTTCACCTTTAAAACGAACCTGGAACATAAAATAACAATAAAATGAAAGATAGATTTTTACTCATCAGGAATCGTTTCATAATTTCTCTTCAAGCGCAAGGTTGTTGTAATCAGATTACTTCTGATGGTTCAGGCTGCAGATTAAAACAGCTGATAAATTATATTTGTTCTGAAATGTTGACGTTCCAGCGGTTCAGATGTTTATGTTCTTAAATTCCCTTTTCAGCTGGAAAAAACCCAAAACGCCGACAGAGTTCTGATTCCATTTGTCCAACCACAATAAAATGATAAACAACGTTATTCTGAAGAAGGTTTATCTGAACACTTTTTCTTCTTCTTCTGCTGAAAATAAAGCTGACATCAGGCGGCGACTTTCATGTCGACTTCATCTTGTTTCCTGATGGTTCCCAGTTCTACCAGTCCAGTCAGGACTCCGCCTCCATTCTCAAAATGCTCCGATCGTTCCGAACCTTCGTCTCAGATGTCAGACGGGGCGCTGCAGACTTCCTGGCGGCTTTTCTGGGTCTGACTGTTGTGAAGGGGCTGTTTGTAAATGTCTATAAATATATTTTTTGTATGTAAGCCTTTCCAAATGATCTGGAGAAGATAGAAGTTATTTTTATATATTGCAGCGGATTTTTGTAAGTATTTTATACTTTTGATATGGTTCTCTGTAAAACAAGAGTATTATGTAAATATAGTTCTTTAGAAACAAGATGGTTGTCTGTGTGCTTTGTCAGCAGCTTTATTAAACTCCAGGTTAAATAAAGTTGAAGGGGGGCGGCGGGGGGGTTCGTCCCCCTGCTCTGAACCCCATCAGTCGTCTACGGTGGATATAAAACCTATTCACACCCGATTAATTCCAGGTTCTTTGATATTAGAAATGAAAGCAGAATAAATACCGTCTTTTCTGCACTATCAGTCGCACTGTAGAATTAGTCGCATTTTTTCCGTGTGATTTATTTTGCGAACTACTTGACCAGAACCAGACATTACGTGATCTTGGAAGGCAAGTGATATGCTAACACAACGAAGGTTATTCAGCTCCACAGAAACATGAACAGAAAAGGTTTCCAGTAACAGAACAGTTTTACTTAACTAGAATCTAAAGAACTAAACAAATGTACCTTTACTGGGATTAAAAACATGCAATCTCACTCCACATTACTAAATCTGCTGAACTCTTTGTCCCCTCTGAACAACTCTGCCAACTCCGCGTGGAGACGTAACTCCACCGCTGACAAGCGTCTCCTCGCAGCACGTTGTTCCAGCTCCCACTGGCAAACTCGTTGCTCTAGCTGTGGCCATCGAGCTTTAAGCCCGCAACTTTTTTCATGTCTTCTTCATCACAGTAAGAGTCGTCTCCGCTTTACGCCAGTCCCTAACAAGTCCTCACTTACTACAAACTTTCTCTTTGCTGCTTGATTACTGTTTTCAGCTGCAAATTTCGCTGCTTGCTGCTTGTCGTCTGCAGAATATGATTTTCTTTGTGTTTGTGTTCAGCTGTTCTCAGTTGTCTTTCTAAGCTAATGTTTTCTGTTTAAGTTTTTATTAAGGAGTAGGAGATATCTGTGCGTAAGTCTAGAGTGCCCTCTTGTTTGTGAAATTATAAATATTTTTAATGTATAATTCGCAGGAACAGCTAATCTATGGGGGAAAAAAAAACATGCGACTTAGTCCAGAAAATACGGTAGTTTCCAACCTGTAATTAAACCTGAACAATTAAACTGGAAACAAAGCAAACAAACATCTAAACTATGGAAACATCCCACTTCTTCCAGTTGTTGGTTCAGACCAGGTGAAAAGATTTCAGTCTTTGTCTTGATCGACTCATAAACTGATAAAGTTTAGATCACGTTGGAAACAAACCTGGTTTTTTACTTCACCTTCCTCACCATGAAACAGCAGCCGCTCCTCCATCCTGCTCCTGCAGCAAGAGCTGAATGTTAACACCGCTTTTTCTAAACAGACGCCATAAAACCCATTTTCCTTCGTTCATCTCTTCTACAACTTTATCTGCTGATTGGAATGACGGATATCTGTTGTTCTTAGTCCGTTTCCAGGTGAGTTTATTTCCTTCGGAAGATTAAAAAGAGGATCAAGAGGTTTGTCCCTTCAGCAGTGGAAACTATGGAAACTTCAAGTCAGACAGTCAGTTATATTTAATAATAAACTGAAACACAGTTTAACACATGACTCACCGCCTCCCTGGACTTTGTGTGTCTTCTTTGAGGTTGTGCTTCAGTGTTTGAGGTTTTTTTTTTTCTCTGTCTCTTTGGATCATCTAGTGGCGCGGCCCGGAGTTACATGACCTTTTTCCCTCGACCCCCCCTATGATCCTAATGTATCTCTGTTCTTATCTGTTATGAGGCGTTGTCTAGTGTATTGCTATTGGTACAATTGGCTGAGAGATGTTACAAATGTCATTTCTCAGAGTATCATTCACAATTTTCACAATGTTATAGTGGGGAAGGGGGGCCCCTGGAACACTCTGGGCCCCGGAGCCTGTGCACTTTTAATCCGGCCCTGCTAGCAACCGATGCAACTTTGTCTCCTAACATCTAATAAATCCATAAATAAATAAAAAAATTTAAAAAATCCACTCTTGTCAAGTATAGCGTAGATATAGACTTATTGTTTAAAGACGCATGATGTAACTTTCTGACCTTAAAACTCCATGTCTGTATCTTGTCTGATGAACTGATTTGTATCTCGTGCATTTCTGAAGCTGAAAAACCGCAACTTTAACATCCGGAGCGACGTTTCACTTGGCGGTAAAATAAAGAGCTGGCTGTTTTAAAGTCGCTGAAACGCAGGAAGAGAGAAATAAACACAACAAGTCATCATCAGATCGTCTCCTGCTGGCTGGAGAGAGCTGACAGGTCAGATGGATTAAAGGGCGCGTGACTTTTCCAAACACACCTGCAGGCTGCAGAAGAAGGACCCAACTTTACACAGCTTTACTCTGGATTTATATCATTTTATAACCTGATAAGGACCAGGTGATCAATTTTCTTTTCTTTTCCAACGCACGTGTTTTCTGTCACTGCATCTCAGGAGCTTCTGCTGAACACACACACACACACACACACACACACCATGTCATCATTCAGCTCTTCGCTTTCTGACCAGGAACTGCAGGGTCGCTGACTGCAGGTGTGTTTTTGGCCCCGCCCCCCAGCAGGTGAGACGTGTTCCCCTTCCAGCTGTGGATCAGAGCCGCGGAACCTCTGCAGGGATGGCGGAGGACGCGGTCGGCCTCGGCGCCGTCACCGTGCTGGGGGTCCTGGAACAAGGTAGGTGGGCATGCTGGGAGGTCTGGGAGGAGACGGACTGGAAGCTGATTCGGTGTGGATATCTATCCATCTATCCATCCATCCATCTATCGACACCATCTCCACAGTTTCTGCAGACTTGCAGCCTGACTTAACAGAAATATAGAAATAACTATGAGGTCTCAACACTTATTTACCTGTAAGAGTAAATCAAAGTAAAGTTGAGTCGATGGTGGAGCTTTATCGTGGTGTCTGCACGACGTTTTTTGCCCGTGGACGCGCTTGCAGACGTGAATACTGTTTTCTTCACCTCCTCCGTCCTGATGGACAATAAAATGTCTGTTCTTGTGGAGTGTGACAAGCTTTAAGAAGTCAACATCAGCATCTGCCACCAGCCTGTTCGTATTGATCCAGTCATTTTTACAGGTTGTTGGTGTGTGTGTGTGTGTGTGTGTGTGTGTGTGTGTGTGTGTGTGTGTGTGTGTGTGTGTGTGTGTGTGTGTGTGTGTGTGTGTGTGTGTGTGTGTGTGTCGGGTAGCGATAGTAAGTTTGGGTCTTTTGAATGATTCGTCTCTTTTGACTCGGTTCCAGACGAGTTTAGATATTCCTTTTTACTCTCATTTAGCAATTCTGACTGGTTTGTTTGTTGGTAACCAATTTTATTTTTTATAGTAAGAACCGTCTCTTTGTTCATTTTTTCCATTAGAAAATTGTTTAATACTTTAAGCAAAACTTTAAATAAACTTAACACGCATACACACTGAGCAAATCAAGTAAACGAAGGAGAATATTTTAACCTTATTTCACTTTAAATTGGTCAATTTTTTATTTTTATTTTTCATAACTTGCCCAGCGTCATAGCATGCAGAGCGCTGATCTAGCTGCCGTGTCGTACCAAATAAATTTGCTTTGCCAACATGAGCATTATGATGTAAGGCTCTTCTTGAAAATTTCAGCATTATTCTGTATTTTTAAATCTAACTATTGCTAAGTGTACATAATGATGCGGGACACGAAGGTTGGTCGACACAGAAAGGAGAAAATAAACGTGAAAGTAAAAAGAAAACAGAGAAAAAATCAGAACAACAAGGGGACACCAGGTAAACTGGTAAAAATAAACAGAATAAGATGTTAAATCTACACCTTTAACCTAACAGAACAATGCCTGCGACATCTCCTAGGGCTGGGCTTTCATTCAGACACTGTTGCCAACTTGGCGACTCTCTCGCTAAATCTGGAGACTTTTGTTGTTAAAAGCGACTAGCGACAAATCTATCAACTTTTACTGGAGTTATTAGAGACTTTTCTGGTGTTTTGGCGACTGACTTGAAGGCACATATTGTTCTGCAGTTACTGTAAGGAAGGAGCAGCGGGAGTCTCTCCCGTCCTAAAGCACTCCCAGGCGGCCAGTCTCAGTCGGCTCCGGCTGCAGGTCAATGTAGAATAACTGCAGTAGGTTGTGGAAGTTCACCTAAACATAGTTTATACCGTTGTCAGTGACAACTGGCTGCATTAAATTCCGCTACATACAAGTTAGACACTCAGCGAGTTAAACACTGTAATATCCCTCTATTACGGGGCGTTACCATAGAAACGCGTTAATCAGCTGATTCAGATCAGCTGTCTTTTAACAGGTGAATGAGAGAAACGCGCTGCAGCCTGACAGCAGGTTGTTTGGCATAAAACTTACATCCAGGCCAACGTAAAATAGTTCCTATATAAGCAGTAAAAACGGATTTAAAAAGTTGCCGTGCATTAGACGGTTATAATGCACGACATGGAGTCTAGAACACCGCGACGCGCAGCGTTGTTTATAAATACTGGATAATTGTGTTAAATAATCAAGATCTCAATCTCAGTAAAAATAATCGTGGTTATAATTTTTGTCATAATCGAGCCGCCGTAACATCTCCAAGAAAAGAAATCAACAATCATCAGGGGGACTTAAAGAACAGATGAACTGAAGAAGAACGTGGAAAAACAGTTAATCCCAACAACATCAACACGAACTGTAGTCGGTGATTGAACCCACTGGACGACACAATACCTGGATCAGCGTGTTTGTAAATGTGTAGCGAAGTATCAGGAATGAATAGTGATTAGTGACTATGTAAGCGTGACCAGGACCCAACAAAGATCAGATGCATTTGTAATTTAAATCCAGGTTCCAGCTCTCTCTGTATACCTGGTCTGTACCACGACACTTCCTGCTTTCTAATGGCCGTTTCCAGTAGCTCCTGAGGCACACCACTCCCCCTGGTTTGTCTGTGTTTCCATCCGGATCTTTCCTGGCTGAGTAAATACATTCTTAGCACCTACTTCCCTGTTGAGATTCTGTTGGTTCTGATATATGGCTGAAAATGTGACATGTACAGTTTGCAGTCCATTATGGGCCAGTTTGACTTCACAGGACGAGTCATGAGAGTGACTTGAAACCCAGCTGCTGCCTTGGATAACAACTTTGGGTAGAATCAGCAGGCTTCATGGCTTTTCGACCAACAGTCGTCCAACCAGGAAGGGAAGACCTTCCTAGGCTTGTTGGCTGATGAGAAGCAGGTAAAGCATCACCTCGACGTCCCCCGTTGTGCCGCGAGGGTTGTAAAAAAGTTATTTCACGATATGAGAGGCCACGCTACGGCGACTCCGTCCACACTCGATTGTAATAGAAACGATGAAAACCAGGTAGTGTGGTGGTGATTGTAGTGGGTTGGGCTGAAATCTTGTGGAAAAGGGCAACAAGAGGCTCTTCCTTTTTCACATGATGCTAGTCTTTCACTTTTCAAGTCAAGTCAAATTTATAAATTTATATAACACATTTATAAAGCACATTTTGACTTCAGTTGACCAAAGATGTAATTGGATTTTTTTGCATCACAATTTTAAAATAGTTTTTTTTTTTTTTTTTTTTTTTTTTTTGTTAAAAATGTATTTTTTTTAATGAATAAAAATAATCCATTATAAAATTTTTGTCATTTTTATTGTTTTAATTAATCTTCTTACTTGTCTTCCTGGGCATTATAGCAGCAGGATGATGGTCTGGCTACTTTGTTGTTGTTTCCTATTTGAAATTTGAAAAAATGAAAAAGTTTTAGTAATTTATTTTGTTTTTAATCTACAATAATCAGCAATATCGAAGAATTGTGAGAATCTCAATCGAGTCTAATTGGGACAAAAGCATATCGTCACAGCCCTGAGGATAGAACTAAAGTCCACAAGGTTTTTCTTACATGGCAGCTTTGTCACATTTCACGATATCAAATCAAAGATTCTTCATTTATCCCCGAGGGGAAATTCAAGCCAGCTCGTCCAAGGTTCGACACTCAGACATTTAACATTTACAGGACCGAACTGAAGCTTAGGCCCCGCAGCCTTATAGCTCCCAAATGAGTAATTTTCTCTCAGCAGCCTTTGTCTTTTTGTCCATTAGCAACGACTAACATGACTTATTTTGCCACTAAGCTGGGTGGTAACATGGAAACACAGAGTTTAGTGTAGAGTTTCTGGGTTTTTGTTGTTGAGATTAAAATAATTTATGTTAATCTGCTCGACCCATTTCTGTTGAACGTATGTAAACCTGGAGGTGTCAGACAGTCTTCATGAGATAAAGGTCTGTGTTCTTCGTATTCAACATGTTTCCTCAGCTGAAGTTTTCCGCTGCTGTTAGAACAACCAAGAACGACATGTCCTCCCACATTTATTTCACATTGTGAAGCAAGAAGCAGCATCAAGCAGGAAATGACCCGATTCTGATCAGAAGTAGGCTACATCTTACATAGAAATACCGCCACAGGTTAGTTTGGTTCTGGTATTTGCTTGGATGAGTCTACTGGTTCGGTCTCAACAGGTACAGGCATAAAAACAAACAAACTTACAATAAATAAATAAAGTTTCAATCATTTAACAGTATAAATTACTTCGTTGACGTGCAACAGACAAAAGAATAAGAACAAAAAGTAGGTCCAGCTGTTGAAACATGGATGTGAAGGTATGGATTCATGCCACGCAGACATGACCAACACATCCTCACTCCCAAACGGGTACCTAAGGAGTCGGTATCTGACGCCAAGGGACTGTGACCATTCGTCAGGCTGTTGACTCATCGGGAGTGAGGATGTGTTGGTTGTGCACGTGCTCAGAAGGCCTTCAGCTCGTCTAGATGGGTAGAAACAAACTGTGAAATCAGGTGGATCCTCCAGAACTTCATTCAGATACTGGTTGTTCAGGAGTTTCAAAAATCTGACTTGCTTCTAATGTTTTTTTTTTTTTTTTTAAATAAGCTTGTTGTTAAAAAATGTCTCATAAATAAGATCATTTTGATATTTTCACAGTAGTTTTTACATCTTCTCTGCAATTTCTGCAGGTGATTGAACTTCATTGATAATTTCACCAGTTTATCTTCATGTCTGAACTTTCACCATCATATCAAGGTGTGTTTTTTATCTGAAGATGGATCATGGTGTGTGTTCTATGTGTGTGTCCAGCTTATTTCTCCCTTCAGGTAATTTATGCCAGGAGGAAGTATTCAGTCTCTCCGCCCAACACCAGCGGACCGCCGGAGTTTGAGAGGATCTTCAGAGCTCAGTCAGTAACTGTGTCTGTGTGTGTTTTGTAAAGAAAACAAGCTGCAGGTTTAATTATAATTATCAATAAAGTAAAGAAAAATTTTAAAAGTGTTTAAAAAATGTTTGATGAAAAGGAAAAACTGGGCGACGTCATTTTTTCCCCTGATTAAAATGAGAGATGAAAAATCTTCAGCTCTGACATAAACAGAGATGTTTCCGTTTTATTTTCAGTTAAAGCAGCCTAACAAATCAATAAATAAAATATTAGATTCATTTTAAAAAACGACCTTCTGACACGCCGTGGTGTCCTGGAGTCCGCGTCCGACATAAAACCCGTGTACGTCCTCATATTCCACAGGAAACATTTTATTACAAATATTACTTTCTTTTTACAACACTTGTTAAATATGCTGAAGTATAAAAACTACGGCGAGAGGCGTTTCAGCTGATCCGTACCAGCTGACCAGAACCAGCTGACCAGAACCAGCTGATCCGTACCAGCTGACCAGAACCAGCTGACCAGAACCAGCTGATCCGTACCAGCTGACCAGAACCAGCTGACCAGAACCAGCTGATCCAAACCAGCTGACCAGAACCAGCTGACCCGAACCAGCTGATCCGTACCAGCTGACCAGAACCAGCTGATCCAAACCAGCTGATCCATACCAGCTGACCAGAACCAGCTGATCCGTACCAGCGGACCAGAACCAGCTGATCCAAACCAGCTGACCAGAACCAGCTGATCCGTACCAGCGGACCAGAACCAGCTGACCAGAACCAGCTGATCCGTACCAGCTGACCCGAACCAGCTGACCAGAACCAGCTGATCCGTACCAGCTGACCAGAACCAGCTGATCCAAACCAGCTGATCCATACCAGCTGACCAGAACCAGCTGATCCGTACCAGCGGACCAGAACCAGCTGACCAGAACCAGCTGACCCGAACCAGCTGATCCGTACCAGCTGACCAGAACCAGCTGATCCGTACCAGCTTACCAGAACCAGCTGATCCGTACCAGCTGACCAGAACCAGCCGACCCGAACCAGCTGATCCGAACCAGCTGACCTGAACCAGCTGATCCGAACCAGCTGACCCGAACCAGCTGATTAATGCGTTGCTATGGTGATGCCCATAATGGAGTGATGGAAAAGTGATTTGACTTGCAGGTTACATGCGTGTAATGTTGTCGTCCTTTTCTCTCCAATCTGTAAAATCTAAAAATGGAAACACATTAAATCATTGATCAGAAGTTTGCAGAGTTCAGATCTGGTTGAAATGAGAAAAAATACCAAGTCAGAGGATTCAAGTTAGAATTGACTATTCTTTGTTAAGGTAAAGAAGATTGTACATGGCGAGGAGGTCTTGCTGATACCTTTAGCTGCTAAACTAATACATCTAATGTGAGGGTTCCAGATTCAGCCTGAAGATCTCGTCTGTCCTACGTCAACCCTCCTCTTTATACTGGACAAATCATGTGACTGTGTGTGTGTGTGCATGCACATACATTTGAGTGTGTATTTCTGTTGAGAGCGCCACTCCTTCTGCAGGACTGAGGCCTCCTCCTCGTCGGTTCTGGCGTTTACAGCAGGGGAAGTTCCTGTGAAAGTTGCCTCCTCCCCGTTCTTTTCTCTTGGCTCCACAGATCTGCTATTGTCCACTTTTTAAGGAGTTTCTGCTCGTCTGTGTGAAAATTACTGATAACTTAGAGCCGTGTGTGTGTGTGTGTGTGGTTTCAGTTGATAAGACAGTCCAGCCACTGTCCTTGACTTTTCTCATCAGGAACTGTTTCTGCTTCTTCTCAGTGTTCCAGTTTTACTTCTGCTATACAGTCACATCAGGTCGTAATGAAAGAATATATTGATTATACATTGATTAATAATAATAGATAAAAGAATATAGTGATTATACACTTATAATAATAAATAAAAGAATATATTGATTATACACTGATTAATAATAATGAATAAAAGAATATATTTATTATACACTGATTAATAATAATGAATAAAAGAATATATTGATTATACTGATTAATAATAATGAATAAAAGAATATATTGATTATACACTGATTAATAATAATGAATAAAAGAATATACTGTGATTAAAAATGAAAGAATATATAAAATATATACGATGATAATGCAGCCAGTCGGCTTCAGACCGAAGACCCCAAATGTCCTCCCCTGGGTTCAGGTCTGGACTCTATAGTGCCGATTCATGTGAACCTAGACCTGGACCTGGACCTGAACCTGGACCTGAACCTAGACCTGAACCCAGACCTGGCTCATACAGCAGAAAGGGGGTATGGTGTCTGCATCCCTCTCTTCTTACCCTGACACCCCATCACTCTGGAACAGGGTCAGTCTGGACTCATCAGACCACATGACCTTCTTCCTACTCCAGAATCCGGTCTTTATGCTCCCAGCCTTTTTCTCTGGTTCTCCTCCCAGGTCAGTGGTTTTCTGCTGGTTCCCCAGCTGGTAACACTGGTCAGTGGTTTTCTGCTGGTTCCCCAGCTGGTAACACTGGTCAGTGGTTTCAGGACCTCTGAGTAACCCGGATGTATGAACGGGTTTAAGTGTTTCTGGCGCCACCTGGTGGCCGCTGTGTGACATCACTACTCTAACACACCTGTACCTGTGTGTGTGCAGAGCAAACTGTTCAGAGTACTTCCCCATCTTCATCATTGTTTTGTGGACATCCGGAGTCTTCTTCAGTCAAGGTCAACACACACACACACACACACACACACACACAAAACCATGTTCTCTTCAGGTTTCAGTAAAATGTGTGTGTGCTTCAGGTTTGTCCTCCATCTGTGGACTGCTGTACCTGTACGGACGCCTGCGTTACTTCTGGGGATATGCAGCGTGTGCACACGGCCGGTAAGGAACCAGAACCAGAACCCACCCGGCCCGTTTCCTCTGCAGGAACCAGACTACTTCCTGCTGGACTGTCTCCATTTTTCCAAATTTATTCTAAAATAATCAGATTCCCGGCTGACGTTCCCTCCACACACTGGCAGACGTCTGGACTTTCAGCGTCTCACGTTTGTTAGGTTTTACATTTGATTGATTGGAATATTAATGTCAGATATGATTAAAACTGAATCAGGTCCAACAAACAGAAGCAGAAACAGCTTTAACATCCTGACGACAAGCTGCAACAAACTATTTCTGGTCATTTATTTTTAATTGGCGATTTTTCTTTTTGTGTTTTTTTTTTTTACTATTATTCATGTATTTCCATGTGATTTTTTTGGTGTATATTTTTATTGATTTATTTAATATTAATTTAATATTTAATTGTAGTTTATTGTTTAATCATTTTCTCTTTTTAAACAGAATTATATATAATAATGTTTAGGTTTGTGGTCTGAAGGTTGGTCCGTTTCCAGTCCTGCAGTCGGTGTGATGCCAAAGCATGTTGTTAGATGAGACTTGTTTTATTACATATAATATATTAATACACACATATAGACAACGCGTAAATATAGAAGGTGTTAAGCCTCCTCCTCTGTAATGTGATGACGTGTAAAACTGAGGCGGCTTTCACTCCAGTCAGATCAGAACTTTGTCTGTGAAGAAGGACCAGGGTTTGTTCTTGGAGATTTTGGGTCTAATCCAGCTTATCGTCATTGTGCCGGATCACACCTACTTTCTGATGACTGCGGAGGTTCTGAGTTCTGGTCTAACATGTCGGGTCATCGTCTCTTTCAGGCTGGCTCCGCTCTACTTCAGTGCCCAGTTTCTCTGGGTTCTGATCGGGTTCTCCTCGGTCGGCATTCTCCTGACGTTCTGCAGGGTTTACCTGAGTGTGGACCTGCTGGAGGAGCTCGGTTCTGCCCTCGGCCTGGTCTGACCCGGAGCAGGAAGAGTGATGAAGAGGAGGAGTGAAGCTGTCGGCTCAGAAGTGAAAACATGTTTGATTATCAATAATAAAACTGATCGCAGTCAGCTTGGTTTGTGTGTCTGTGTCCGACTCGTCTTCATCAGTTGGAGAAAAATGATCAGTCTGATCAGGAACGATCACGTCCGTCGCAGTTTGCAAGAAAAAAGTTAAACTTTTTTACATGTAAAATATGAGTTTAATGTCTCGTCTCTGTGGGACAGAAACTCTGGAAGACGTCTGTCTCGTCTCTGTGGGACAGAAACTCTGGAAGACGTCTGTCTCGTCTCTGTGGGACAGAAACTCTGGAAGACGTCTGTCTCGTCTCTGTGGGACAGAAACTCTGGAAGACATCCGTCTCGTCTCTGTGGGACAGAAACAAGAAACTATCTGGACTTCACATCTTACTGGACCCTCGTGGTGTTTCTAAGGTGGATATGGAGTCTTTCCCTGGATTCTCCTGATCCCGGCTGTTAATAGAGGCGTCGTTCCTCATCATCATCAGCTGACGTCTTCCTGGGACGTTACCTGTGTAACACCCGGACAACGTCTAACTTTCCTCATCAGGCAGGACTTGGCTCGTTCCCAGAGGAGCTGGGCTGCTGTCTTCTGCTTTTCTCTGAACATAACAAGGTTTCCTTTCAGGAGATGAAGATGTTTCTGTTCCAGGTGGATTTACTGACGCAGTAACACACACGTTGGTTCTGACACGCCTCCGCTTTCTGTAGAGCAGGATGACACATACATGCAGAGAAAAGTTCACGTCTGTTCCCTTCAACCTTCAGAAAATTCCCAGTTCAGGTTCTGACAAAGTGAAAATGTTCTGTCTTCTGATGCCTGGTTTTCCTGACTGGGAGCTGGGAACTGGTCTGTGAACTGGTTTCCTGCTTGCCCCCTGCTGGAGGATCCGGTGGTTTCCTCTGACTCTGCTGCTTCAGTCTGACTCTCATCATAAAGTGTTTTAGATTTAATAAGTTAGTTTAAAACAACTGAGCGGTTCTAACGCTGTCCGGGACCGGGGACCCCATCATCATCATCATCCTGACAGTCGTCTGATTTATAAAGCAACTCGATGAGCTTTAAACCCAACAGCTTTCCAGTCGTTATGATGCGCGTGTCTTCATAGAAGATCAGTTAACTGTTCATGCCTCGGGACGAATGCAGGATAAAATGATATTAAAACAGTTATTAACACGGCTGCAGCAGAATTTAGGAAAAGGAAATAGCTTTCATGGTTTGAGGAGAAACGGATCATCTCCATGTTGCTGGTCTGCCTGTGAGGAGAAACGGATCATCTCCATGTTGCTCCATGTGGATCTACAGCTGGAGCTGGGGGGTTCTGAAGGATTTACCAGACCAGCACTTTTACTGGGCCAGTATAGATCTTTGGGTTGCATACTGGTCAGTATGTTGTTACATCTGTGGATCCCAGTTTAATAGTGGGTATAACTAAGGATGCACCGATACTGATGTCAGTATCGGCTCAATACCAAGTGTGTGTACTCGTACTTGGTATTAATGAAAGTGTACTGATACCACAACCAATACCACACTAGTTAGGCAGGTGCAGACGTGTTTGATGACATGCGTCTGACGTGTTTAAAAAGAAATAAAAGTTCTGAATATTAAATGTGACATTTTTTGTTACACTAAAACCTAGATCTGTTTTAAAACATCATTAATAGTTGTATTTAGGTAAAATGTGCCAAATAAAAAAACTTGTTGAAATTGTTCGATCTGTAATGTTGTTATATTTGTATTGGTGAGATAACTTCAGAAAGGATGGCTCATTAATGTACAGTTATCTTACACAGTTATAACAGCAGTAATAACCATCATCACAATGATTCACATAAACAGATTTGGTATCGGATCAGAACAGAACAAGTGTATCGATGCATCCCTACTGGTATAACTGGCAACTTTTACAGTTCAGCTTCAGATATTTATCCAACCAGACACAAAAAGTCTTTTCAGAGACTTTATTAAACTTTATAAACATTAAGAATGTAAAATGTAACCTCACTCCCAGTTTAACCACAACTCCCAGTGTAACAACAACTTCCCAGTTTAACCACAACTCCCAGTGTAACAACAACTTCCCAGTTTAACCACAACTCCCAGTTTAACCTCAGTACTCTTCTCCTTCCTCCTCTCCCTCGCCTTCGATGGAGTCAACTCCCACCTCTTCGTAGTCCTTCTCCAGTGCCGCCATGTCCTCTCTGGCCTCGGAGAACTCGCCCTCCTCCATACCCTCCCCGACGTACCAGTGGACGAAGGCCCTCTTGGCGTACATCAGATCAAACTTGTGGTCGAGGCGAGCCCAGGCCTCGGCGATGGCGGTGGTGTTGCTGAGCATGCACACGGCCCTCTGGACCTTGGCCAGGTCTCCACCAGGAACCACGGTGGGGGGCTGGTAGTTGATGCCAACCTTGAACCCAGTGGGACACCAGTCCACAAACTGGATGGTGCGCTTGGTTTTGATGGTGGCGATGGCCGCGTTGACATCTTTGGGCACCACGTCGCCTCGGTACAGAAGGCAGCAGGCCATGTACTTGCCATGGCGAGGGTCACACTTCACCATCTGATTGGCGGGCTCGAAGCAGGCGTTGGTGATCTCGGCCACCGTCAGCTGCTCATGGTACGCCTTCTCAGCGGAGATGACGGGGGCGTAGGTAGCCAGAGGGAAGTGGATACGGGGATATGGCACCAAGTTGGTCTGGAACTCTGTCAGATCAACATTGAGGGCGCCGTCGAAACGCAGAGAAGCGGTGATGGAGGACACGATCTGGCTGATGAGCCTGTTCAGGTTGGTGTAGGTGGGACGCTCGATGTCCAGGTTCCTGCGGCAGATGTCGTAGATGGCCTCGTTGTCCACCATGAAGGCGCAGTCAGAGTGCTCCAGGGTGGTGTGGGTGGTCAGGATGGCATTGTAGGGCTCCACCACAGCAGTGGACACCTGGGGGGCGGGGTAGATGGAGAACTCCAGTTTGGACTTCTTGCCGTAGTCCACAGAGAGACGCTCCATCAGCAGGGAGGTGAAACCAGAGCCGGTTCCGCCACCAAAGCTGTGGAAAACCAGGAAGCCTTGAAGGCCGGTGCACTGGTCAGCCTGAGGACAAAATGGAGACCAGTTAGGAACCATTAACTCCAGGGATGCACGATATTTATCAGACCGATAAAATGCCTGAAATTAATTAAACTTGGAGTATTTTATTCAGGCAATGTCGCCTTAGAGCAGGCCAAGATGGAGAAGACACGCAGGATATGCATGTCTTACTGGCAGGATCCAGGCTTTCCCACATTACCACTAGAGCTGCACGATTATGACCAAATTAATAATCACGATTATTTTGATCAATATTGTAATCACGATTATTAATCACGATCATTCATTGTGTCTGGAAAAACATTTATTTATATTGCACCACTTGTAAACAACCTACCTGGCAAAATCTGGTATACATGCATATATACACACACACACACACACACACACAAACATACACTACTCACAAAAAGTTAGGGATATTCAGCTTTTGGGTGAAATTTCACAACAAGCCTAAAATGCATACAAACCTGTACAGGTGAACTTAATGTGATCTTCTCTAAGCTTTTAAATGCACATATCCAACTGTTAAATGTTTCAATAAATTTTGCACAAGTTGATGTTCTCCAACAAGGAGCTTAACGGCAAAAATCACGGCAGGTGTGTGATCCTTGAATTGACCAATAAATGTCCTGGTTCAATTAGAGCTGGTGTTTAAACAGTTGTCCTCATCATGCTGTTCACATTTTGACATCATGAGACCAAGACGACACCTAACAATGGAACAACAGTCCCTTGCCATTGCGATGCTTCAAACAGGACGTTCTCAGACAGAAGTGGCCACTGAGCTTGGAGTGTCATCAGCAGGTTGCAACAGAGATATGGAGAGACTGGAAGAGTCACAGAAAGGCCTAGAAGTGGACGTCCTTTGGCCACATCCCGTGCTGATGACCGCTACATTGTGAACACTGCCCTGAGAAAGCGGATGATGAATGCCACTCAACTCCAGGCACGTTTAAGAGAGGTGAGAGGCACCCAAGTGTCACGTCAGACCATTCGAAACCGTTTACATCAGCGTGGTCTGCATGCTAGACGACCTGCACGGGTACCTGACCACACCACCAGGCACAGGCATCATCGTCTTGCATGGGCCAGGGAGCATTTACGCTGGACGAGGAACCAGTGGGCCTCAGTGCTGTTCTCTGATGAAAGTCGATTCACACTGAGCAGAAATGATGGCCGGCAACGATGTTGGAGACGTCAGGGAGAGCGCTATGCATCAGCCACTGTTGTCACCAGGCGAGCTTTTGGTGGTGGCGGTGTTACAGTGTGGGCAGGGCTGTCCACTTGGTACAGAACTGCCCTACACTTTGTGAATGGTACAGTGACAAGCCCATACTACCTGAATAACATCATTAATCCAGTGATTGTGCCCCTACATGAACAGCACAGGCCTAATTTCATCTTCATGGACGACAATGCTCCTGCTCATCGAGGCCGCATCATCAGGGAACGGCTGTTGGAGACTGGTGTACCTCAAATGGAACGGCCTGCACTCTCTCCAGACCTGAATCCCATTGAAAACCTGTGGGATCAGCTGAGCCGTCGTGTAGAGGCTCGAGACCCTGCACCCCAGAACCTCAATGACCCGAGGGCTGCCCTTCAAGAAGAGTGGGATGCCATGCCTCAGCAGGCAATAAGTTGCCTTGTGAACAGCATGAGACGTCGTTGTCAAGCTGTAATTGATGCTCAAGGGCACATGACGAGATAATGAGACGTTCAAATTTTTTGTTGTGGTGTAACTACCATTGTTGTTACCTTTTGTATTGAATGAATTTTTTGAGATGAGGAAATCAGTAGTGCATCCTTCTACTTAAGTCTCGTCAGTCTAAAGCTCCATACATCCTCCACAAGCAACTTAATCCGCGGCAGGGTTCGTCGATTTTAATGTCATGTTGTAAAAATGTTCGTATTTTCTACCACCTCAATCAGTTTTACCTGCAACAGAAAAAATTTGGAAGCAGCATCTCACCGCTTCACGCTTGGTATTTAGGGAGCTTAATGAAGCATTAACCACATGTTCGCCCCCTGGTGGTTGGCAGACTACTGGTGGAGAACCTGAGTGGTCGGAGACGCATGCAGCAGAGATTGCATTGTGAATCTAAATATCATTAACAATCAGGTTAATTTAATTGTGGCCACAAAAATCATGATCAAAATCTGATTAATTGTGCAGCCCTAATTACTGCCTGTACTAATAATGAGCAAGTATGTCTTCAACAGTATGGTCGCATTTTGTTGTTTGCAAAACCTTTTCAGCAAGAGTTCTGTTAGAAGGGAAGAAGACTAAGTTTTAACAACAAATCTAGTAGCTCACTTGAAAAACCATCATTGCAGCGAAGCAACGTGGAAAGAATATGAAGCTGCTGCGGTAGTAGCTATTGGTGCTTATGCTAAAACACAGGGGGTGGATGTAACCATTCAGCAGGTGTTGAACACTGTAAAAACTTTAAGAGACAGTGAGAAGGCTGAAGCCAAGAATGACAAAGTCATGGAATTTATAGAGCTCGACGACCTCCCTGCCCTCTACCATATAGTTGCCACTCACATCCACAGCTTGATCAACACGAATGCACTACATGTTAAGTTTCCCCACAGACATATGGACGTCCGATGCTTTTGAAACAATGCTTGCAAAGTGGAGTATACAAAGACCAAGTGCATGTTGTGCTCAGGGATAATGGACAAACATGGTGAAGGCCATGTAGGACTGTGGGCTCACAAGCTTGGGTTGTATGGCACACAGTTTCCAGCTCGCTGTAAATGAGGCCAAAGCAGCATCATAGACTGCGTTTCCATCTGCAGGAAGACAGTAAGACTTTAGACACTCCCAGCTCGCCACCTCACGTCTCCAAAGATTACAGAAACAACTAAGCATGAAAGAAGCTTAAACTAGACGGAACAGCACATTCTACATGTTGAGAAGTTTGTTGGGGCAGAAGTGAGCCCTGGCAGCATATGCAGTAGATTTTGAGTTACCTCCTATTCCTTACCAGTGGACTTTAATTAAAAACATGCTGACTATTCTTGGCCCATGTGAACAGCAGACAGAGAAAAAAAAAAAACAGGCAGATGACAGACAGCATTTCCCTGCACACAATGTATGAAGAAATCCTTCAACCCTCGGTCCGAGAGCCCCATGGAGTACTGGAGAAGACACAAAACCCTGTTCCCAGACCTTGCACAGAAATTCCCATCCACTCCTTGCACCAGCAGACAGTGAATGTTTGTTTTCTGCTGCTGCAAATGTGATTGACGAAAAAAGAAACAGACTCTGATGTGAGAAAGCAGAGATGGTTCTTTTTGTTAAGAAACCTCTCCCACTGATGCCCTCACATAGAAAATAGAAAAGACATTAGAGTGACAGGTAAAATAGTTTGGTGGAGGAGTTAAATGTTGAGGACAAAGTGGAAATCATTTAACTAGGGCTGGGTGATATGGCCGAAAAATAAAATCTCCAATTTTTTTTAAACCAAATCCGATTTTAATTGATTGATCCCCCCCTTACTAACATCAAAAATGATTTTTCAAAAATGCTTTTATTGCAGTCAGCCTAGGAGTTTACCTGAATTTAAAGTGCAACTAAACAAGCAGTTAACCCTCTGGGGACCCTCTGAGTTTAAATGCTAATAAACACCACCTTTCAATGCCCCATAATGTCTTATACCTTGTTTTTAAAAAAAAATAAATTATTTTGAATTGAAATATCATAAACAGCTATGTAAATGAGGCTCCTTTGCTTATTATAATTATAAAGTATTATAATTTCAAAGCATGACTAAAAGGTACTAAAGGCGACTGAAGCACCACAGCTTTCCGAAATCACTGACAGCTGCACACACTTGTATCTGTTACCAAGTTGTACATCTGTTACGATGCTGTCGTGTTGTTTAAGTTGAAATAAACTACTTGAGTAATGCAAATGTTTGTTTGAGCAATTATGCATGGTATGCGTGCGTAAAAGCTGTTGTTTTCATAATTTATCGGCCTTGTAAATACAGAAGGCAGCTATCCGACTGCTAATAACACCAATGCATAGTGACTGACACCGTTTAAAGCGTTTCCTGAGGCATCATCGGCTCTGATTGGACAAAAACACGTGTCATGCGCCAAAGACAAAGGCTCTGATTGGAACACCTATTTTGACACAACACTGTATCACTTATGAATGGGCTACAGTGATGGCGGAACTACCGTCTGAAAGCCCGGAGTCTCCCGATTAAGAGGAGGAAAAGAAGTAAAATTTCAATATTTTATGGTTCGACAGCTATGCTAGATTAAACAACATGGTCCCTGGCATCGCTGACGATGCCGGCGTCCCCAGAGTGTTAAACAAGATTGTAAAAAGAGATGGCAGGTGCTGCCACTGTAAATATAAGAAACATGTTTGTTTAGTGCTTAGTGCTTTTCCACTGTGAGATAGTTTTTAACTTTTGATCGTACATTGAAGAATAGGTCTCACTTCATTTGTGTAACTTTATTCTAAAATTTAAAAAAAACAAAAAAATGACAAATAAAAGTGCCTTCTCTTGGAAGAAAAATAGTGATTCCTTTTAGAGTATTTTGACATTAAATAACCAAAAGTTTCCCACATTGGCAATGAGCTAATAAAAATAAATGTTTCTTTACACTTAACACTTGTTTAAAGAAAATTGACCTCTTTGATACAATTAAAAAAAAAAAAATATATATATATATATATCCCTGAATGTTAATTAAAGCTATATTTCTAATAAATGTATTATTACATTCTTGCTGTTTTTTTGTTTAATTTACACATTTTTGGCAAGAAAGACGAGCCTGTCAACTGCATCTGGCTTCAGATCCCTGTGGCATGTGACAATGCCCCCACCCACACTGAAAACCCTGCTTTTCCATCACACCTAGAACTGCGCAAAAAACTAAATATTATCATAAAAACCCACTAATGGAAACGCCTACATTTAAAAAGAAGTCTCAAATATTGCTAAAAAAATTTTTACGATCTCAAGAGGTGGTTTTTCAGACATTTTGATATAGAAATATATTGCAAAAGTGTAATGGAAACACTTTTTTTTGCATTTACGTGTCCCCAGACGTGACGTGGGAGGTCGTGACCAGTTAATTCCCGGTAAAGATGGTGCAGTGTGGAATAAACAACGAGTTTCAGAGATTTAGAAAAGAAAGTGAGAAAGAAAAGCTTTGAAAATCCGAGGCAAATTCTCTGCAGCAAGTAGAAAACCCTAAAATAATGCTACTTTGCATTAACCGCAATTACAAAACGCGATGCTAATGTGCTAAACACTGTTCAATGGAAACACTCGCAAAACACAATTGTTGTTCGTCGAAACTTACAAATATAATTTTAATTTAGCAAAAAAATGTAATGGAAATGCAGAGGGGGCACTTGTTGTTCGTTGCTAGCTGCCATGTTGTTGTGTTTATGCATTTCTGTGGGAAACCAGTGGGAGTGCTCTGATGTCAATATAAGGTACGGAAGCCCGAAAGGTCATGGCGGGGCAAAAAACAAAACAAAACAAAAAAACAGGATTTTCATAAAAATAAATCCTTGTAAACAGCAAATTCGAATTAATCGATTAAATCAATTAATCGCCCAGCTCTACATTTAAGCTTGTTTTTTTAAATGTGAACTATAACCTTTTTAGAAAAATGTCGCCTGATGCAGTCACAGCATTTACAGTTCTATTAACTTTTAGTTTGGAGAATTCACTCAGCCTTTGAGGATGAACTTTTTTTTTTATTAGTTTGATTACATTTTTGGAATTGAGGCTGACGCAGTAAGTCAGTACATTTAATCTCATGTTTGAAAAGTATTGCACTGCACAAGTACCTCTTCAGATAAACCATCTGTTACAAATTTAAAAGTATTGCACTGTTTTTGTTTTAATTGGATTCTGTCTTTTGCTGATGTTATTTTTCAGGATGCACTTTATTTTTTAATATGATTACATTCTTTGTAATTGAGGCTGACACGCTATGTCAGTACATTTAATTTAATATACAAACACATACCTTTGGAGATAAGCCATACATCTGTTACAAAATTTTCAAGGGATGGATTTTGTTGATTGAATGAAACTGTTTTGTTTTGGGTTTTTTTTGCTGTTGTTAGTTACAACAAATCACGTTTTTTGTGCTGACATGAAAAAAATAAACATTTAAAGAGCCAAAACGTTTTGTTTGTTTTAACAGATAAGCTAGAGCTACATAAATATATTTTTTTCATCACTGCAAACAGCACAAAGCGTAGCTTATATTAAACATAAAAAAAAATTAACTCATCAGTTATCGGTCACAAGAAGCAGAAAATCATCGGTTGAAATTTTTCACATCGCGCATCACTAATTAACTCACTTCAAGAGCATCACTGGCAGCTAAACCTAACTTTACCCACCAGTTTACGGATCCTGTCCAGAACCAGGTCGATGATCTCTTTACCGATGGTGTAGTGCCCACGAGCGTAGTTGTTGGCAGCATCCTCCTTCCCAGTGATCAGCTGCTCAGGGTGGAACAGCTGGCGGTATGTCCCAGTACGTACCTCGTCTGAGGACACAAGCTCAGTGAGCTCTGATTTTCACATCATGCTTTAATCTAAATGTGAAACAGGGATTTCTTACCTATGACGGTCGGCTCCAGGTCCACAAAGACAGCCCTGGGGACGTGTTTTCCAGCTCCAGTCTCACTGAAGAATGTGTTGAAGGAGTCATCTCCTCCTCCAATGGTCTTGTCACTTGGCATCTGGCCATCTGGCTGGATCCCATGTTCCAGACAATAAAGCTCCCAGCAGGCATTTCCGATCTGGACACCAGCCTGACCTACATGCACCGAGATACACTCACGCTAAAATGACAGAGTAGAAGGAGAGAAAAAAGTTGTTAGAGTGAAATTTGTTCTGGATAGATCAAGTCTTCTGAAGCAGGAAACCAGATCAGGACTCCAGTCACCTGATTCAGACTCACTGAGAGCCTTTCAGGGACAAATAACCACAGTTTAGGTTCCTGTTTTACAGCACAGGTGTTCCTATACAGCAAGATTTGTAACAGGGGGAAAAAAATGTCTCAAAGCCTGGCTAAACTGTCTGAAAGGGGACACTTAATCCCACAAAACAAAATAAAATGGACTAAAATAACAATAATGCTTTTAAAAAATACATGAAAAAAAAAAAAACTGTTGACTGTTTTACAGAGACCAGTTGCTTTCTCCAGTGGTTAATGTCGTTTTTGGTGTTGTTAGCAACAACAAAAAAAAACCCTGTAGTTTTATAAGGATTTGTTGGCATTATCCTTTGTAAAAAATGAATAATGCATTTGGTTGAGAGAAAAAGAAAAACCCACTTGAACTTTTGCCAAGGTTTTTATAAGCTTCGGTAACATTGTGATGTCAACAATAAGATCTGCAGTTTTAATATATTTTTTTTAGTTTTAGCATTTTAGCCTGATTAATTTACAGTAAAATGATCAGCGATGACGATGACGTCCAACGGCTCGACCGTTAGAAACTCAACTGCCGCTGATCCTATAAAACATTAAAACCGTTTCATAGACAGATAGATACATCTCCATCCTAATAATCCAGCCGTAAATCGTTTAAAATTTCATTAAATCACGTTTGATAAATCACAGCACAAGCTTTTTACTCACCATGTTTCCTTAAATGACAAAGTTTCACCAACAAAATTAAAAGAGCGGGAAAATAAAAAGTGTTTTCTCGACAACTCTTCCTGCTTTCGTGCTGCGCAGCAATAACTGACCAACGGCTGCGTCTCAAGATGCTTTTATAAGTTTGCTATGTCCCGCCCCTAATCGGAAACGTCTAAGCGATTGGTTTAAAGTCTCATAAGCCTAGTTGCCATTGGTTAGAATAAACTCACATCTAAAACGGCTCTTCAAGACCAGCATTACATTTTTAACAGGTACAATTGAAAACAAACAAAAGCTGAATTGCTGAATGCATCCGCATGTCATTTAGCTGTGCAAAGACCTGGTGACAAAGGCATTCATTTGATACAGGTGTGATGAAGGAGGGATGCATCAAAATGTTGCAAGATAGTAGATATCAAGGACTGGACCTAAGCACCTCTGCTTTATATAACTTTTTTTTTTATTTTTTTTTTATTGCAAGCAACAAAATTTACAGACATATAAATGGGATAACGTAATATGGATGACAGCAAGTCAGCGTACTTAAATGAAAACAAAAGATAAATATGGTGGAGGATCAGTTTAATATTTCAGCCACCAGGCGGCTCTGTGGCCCTAAGGCCAGGTACTGACTCAGGAAATTACATCAAGGGACAAACAGAAAGAAAAAGCTTTTTTTTCAGACGCCATGAAGCATCCTAATTCATGAGCACTTTGACAGCTACATGTGTCATTGTGGCATGCCAAGTGCTGTCCCAATTCAAATACTCCTTTGAATCCATCCACCCTTCAAATTTGCACTTTGGCTCCAGATAAGCTTGAAACGAAGGCTACAAGCAATGCATCCCTTTCAGCCTCTCTCATCCCTCTCTTATCCAATGTTTTGCTAGGTTATTTATTTATTTATTTATTTATTTATTTATCTTTTTTTTTAATGTATATACACACACATATTTGTCGGACAATGGCATTGTGTCCAATAACCACAAATGAATATAATTATATGCATCTAACCATAATTTTTTTTATTGCTGAAGTTCAGCCAGCGGAGAGATCGCCTGGGTCGCCTCCTCCACGTTAGTAATTTTGTCACAAAAGTAAATGAAAATGAATCAAATTAAAATAATAATAAAGATATAAATAATAACTAGCACCATTTTCTGTCATTTTAAAAAATAATTTTGTGTGTTTTGTAAAAGATTCTGATCACTAATTAGATAAACATGACATGTAATGGGGGACTGGAGCACTATGGGTAATTCTCGTCTTTGGCAGGATTAAAAGTGCAGAGGCCCTGGGCCCAGAGTGTTCCATGGGCCTACTTCCCCAACACAACATTGTGAAAATTGTGAATTTTACACTGTGAAACAACATTTCTAACGTCTCTCAGCCAGTGGTACCAGTAGCAATACACTAGACACTAGTGTAACCATCTGACTTTTATGGAAATTTTGTTTCATGTCCAAACTAGTGTATGCCCTATGTGTGCCCCACATGGGCCCAGGGGCCCATGCCCACTTGGGGCCCATTGGATAATCTGGCCTATTTCACTCACGGTAAGTGCACTTTGAAATGTGCAGACTACGTAGAACACTTTGTAGCTTATGTAGTCTGACCTGAATTGGGACACAACTACTTTTTGTGTCAGGCTCCCCCCACCTGTTTGACAGAATATTATGGATCTTCCTGGCAGGACAGTACGCTGTGAGTTCAGTAACTGCTTCAGGTTGGACAAGGCAACCCATCACTGCGTTCTGAAAGGCGTGCAAACTTTCTGGAAAGTGAGTTTTTGGAAAGCACATCAGTATTTTCTGTATCAGACTGTTCTGTGTCTCTGGTGTCATAGGACTGAATGTACGGTTGTGTTTCTAACAGGAGACCGCCTCAGTTATCATGTACAGTCCTGTCATTAATGTGTTTGTTCATTTGTTCACCTACTGTCGGTAACTCACATACTTTGTTTCTTAATGTACTTACATCCAGGGCCGGATTTAAAGTGCAGAGGTCCCTCGGCCCAGAGTGTTCCAGGGGGCCCCTTCCCCACCGCAACATTGTGAAAATTGTGAATGATACACTGTGAAATGACATTTCTAACATCACTCAGCCAGTGGTACTAATGGCAATACACAGTAACTATCTGGCTTTTATGTACATTTTATTTCATGTCCAAACTGCTGGTGTTTGCCCTATATGGGCCCTACGTGGGCCCCAAGTGGACGTGGGCCCCTGGGCCTGTGCCCATAATGCCCATTGGATAATCCAGCCTTGCTTACACCTCCCATGTGTCAGTGGTGCCATTTCAAGTGTCAGCTTAAGGGTGCTGAAGGGGTTTATGTTTTGTGGTGGATGCTGGTGATGCCCACGTGGAAGAAGTTGATAGTTGGCACCGATACAGTAAAAGTGGAAAGTTGACTGGGAAACAGAGCTCTCAGCAACTTTAAATTTATCCAACGCTGCTCTTATATTGTTTTACTTACTTTTTTTTGTAGATCAAGATTATAGATCCCAAAACATACGTTGTATCTAATTTTACCCAGCCACACACACACACACACACACACACACATGTATATATATATATATATATATATATATATATATATATATATATATATATGTATATATATATATATATATATATATATATATATATATATATATATATATATATATATATATATATATATATATATAGATACCTATATATATATATATATATATATATATATATATATATATATATATATATATATATATATAGATAGATACCTATATATATATATATATATATATAAAGTTAAATATAACTTATTTAACTAAAAAGTTAAATATAAATGAGAAACAAACAGAAATGAGAAAACTAGCTGCTGTTAGTGAATAAACCTGCAGACGACTCGAGGCACGCCAGGAGTACCCCCGAGACCCTGGCCACCGGCAGCCACCCCCAGGCCCAGAACCCAACCGCCCCATACCAGAGCCAGCCATGCGCCAATCCAGGAGGCGGCAGAGGAGGGGTCCCAACCAGAGTCCCCCCCAGTCAAGGGGAACAGGCCCCAGCAGGCCCGGACCAGCAAAGACCAGCCCCACATGGGCCCCAAGTGAGCGTGGGCCCCTGGACCTGTGCCCATAATGCCCATTGGATAATCCAGCATTTTACACAACTAATTAACAGAGCAATGAATGAATGCAGTCTCCTCCCTGGAGGACTATGTGGACACAGAGATCACAACAGGCCAAATCCAGTTAAAACAACGCTGCTCATCCTGGCTCGCTCTGTGCAACCAATCGGACGTTCTTTTTTTGGATTGGCTCAGTTATAATTCCTGGATATCTGGAATTTAATTTTATGCAGACAGCCTCAGGTCTCCTCGGCACGTCTTGGTTCAGGTGGAGGAAGAGCGAGGTATTTTCTTCTACCAAGGCGGTGAGAAAAGGTCATGTTTATGTTGGAATTTATTAATAAAACTATATATATACACTAAAGATGTATTTTTAGGTGACTTTTTTCTGGACCGTCATAGAGAAGCTTTCTGTTATCTCTTTAAGTCATCAGGAACAGTTCTCCAGACCTGATGAAGGACTTTCCAAAACTCTTCTTTGGATGTTTCTGCTGTTTGTCCCATTCTCTGTCCAGATGATCCGATACCACTCCGTCCTTCATCAGACCTGTTGGCACTGGTTTCCAGTCCAGTTCTTTTATCATGTGACATACCTCGGCCTTTTCTAGCTGTTTCCTTCAGAACGTCTTCTAACAGAAATCCTTCATGGAAATCATTTCTGATGAACCTTCAGCCATCAGTAGATGGATCAGCTGAAGGTCCAGGTGGATCTCTCAGGTCCTGGTTCAGCTCTTTACTGGACTTGTTCTTATTTCAGCACACCGTGCTGAGATATGCCAGGTTTTCAGCTAGCAGCTCTTTGTGAACCACCTGCTTAAATCCTATTTTCTTTTAACCTGTTTTCTGTTTTTCAGAGATGAAACTAAACAAACATGAACTAATGATGTGTCTTTGCAACAGGCTGCTGATAACCAAGATCCAGTTTAAACCGGTTCTTTATTTGTTATGTTAAATGAACACAACTCTGGTTCATGCCTCGAGTTAGGAGCCTTTAATCTGCCTGAATGGTTCATAGATCAGAGTTAAGTTCCTCTGAATTGGTACCAGAACTGGACTGAAATGATGGAAAAGCAGAAAAACTTTCATAAAAGATGATCAAAACCAGTTTAGAAGATTACAGCAAACTTAGAGATGATGACAGCAGGACTGGATCAGGGCTTTATTTAAAAGTTTTAAATCTTCAAGACCAAAAGTGTTAAAGAAAATAATCTAAAGATTTCGACTTTCTGCTCTTCAGATTCCAGATTTAACCACATGATGGCAGCACTTCCTCCAGGAAAAGAGGAATAAAGGCCTGGTCCTGCAGTTTTAGAAGAACTTTATGAATGAATCAACACAAAGACAGATTCAAAGTACAAGTGAAGATGGGACAAACAGAAAAAACACAAAAAAACTCAAAGTTCTTCACATATTGTTGGTAAACATATAAGCTGCATTGATCTAAATCTGGTGACATGGTCACTTTCAGGACACAGAAGCTGTTAATCCCATTAACCCTTTTGCCAGCTGGAGAAAAAGTAAAACTGTTTGGCTCATTCCGACCCGAACACTTAGTCTCAGTGTGATCTGTTGCCTGCAGAAATGTGATTAAACTTTATGATTTTTCTCAGAAGTGCCTCCAAGAACACGAGATTCCTTCATCACAAGATTTCAACTGCATTTTCTCTGAAGGTGTAAAAATAACCTATAACTCAGCAGAACTATGTTACATATGACATTTAGCTATGAGAAATATCAGGCTCGTGAAGTCTGCAGAGTTTCGCTGAAAAACATCCACACTGAGCCAGTTTTCCTCTGAAATGGTTTTATTCTGACGAAACGCTGTGGTCCATTTTCTTCTACCTAAAAACATTGTCTCAATGTTCAAACCAACTTTTCTCCATCTCTGTTTAAATAAAATCACTTACAGGTTTGCTGTTAAAAGTCCCTCCTTAGATTCACTCATCTTGTGACTTCTCTGTACTTTTACTTACTTCAGTGTGAATATTTTATGGAATGGATTAGGGCTGTGACGATATGCTTTTGTCCTGATTTCGATTCCGATTTTTTTGGTGCCGATTCGATTTAAATTGCGATTCTCACAATTCTCCATTATGGCGGATTTTTTTTAGATTAAAAACAAAAAAAAAGGATAAAAATCTTTTTTTGCTCGTCATTTTTCTTCATTTCAACAAAATGTAAGGAAGATGGAAAATGGAAGGAAAGAAAAAACAACACAGTCGCTGAACTATCATTCTGCTGCTATAATGCAGTAAAAAGATCAATAAAACAATAAAAACGACAAAAATTTTATAGTGGATTCATTTTATTCATCTGAAAAAAAAATTCGGTTTTAAAATTGTGAAGAAAAAAATCCAGATTTCCGATTTTTCGATTCGATTTTTCCACCCATGGAATGGATGATATCATCTGCTGATGGACAGATTGCTGGTTTTCAGCCAGTGGACTGAAAAAGTTGAGTTTTCCCTCAAAACTTTTCACCCTTTCCTTAAACTATGAGGTTTCTGATCAGAATGATCAGCAGAGATCATATTGATCCAGCTTAATCTTCTCTCCATCAGCTACTTGTTAAAACCCAGATTAGAATTGAAAAAGGTTCTCCTTGCACATGAAAAGCTCTTGGTGAACAGCTCTGTTGGCTTTTAAACCTCTCAGAGTCCCAGACTTTTCCATCACAGCTCTTCAGTCTCCGACTGCAGGTTTACGTCTGGTTCCAACAGCAGAACGGGAGGCAGAACCTTCAGGTATCAGAACCTCCCTGTGGAACCAGATCCCTGTTGGGCTTCAGATGTCATGACCTATCAATGCTAGTTGGTTTAATTCTTGTTTTAATTTTCTGTTGTTCTTCAGTCTCTGGTCTCGGTTGTCCTTCTGTTGTGTCATTTCCGTGTTTTATTTTGTAGAGTCTGTCCGCTTGTGTGTTCTGCTTGCCTTACTTCCTGGTATGGTTGTTAACCTGCCTCAATGTTTACCTTCCTGCTTGTCCTTTGTCAGTTCCTTATGTGGTGGCATGTTGTCAGGCCAGTCCGTTACTGGTCATGCTTGTCCCCAGTTGTTGCGTTTGTTCCATGAATCACAACTTCTTTTCTGAGTTTTTACTGTTGGATTTCCTGTTAGAGCAGCATCTTTGTTTCTCCACAATAAACCTCTGGTTGAGTTTACCTGCTCGCCCAGAGATAAGCAACTCCTGCCCTCCAAGACCGCAGTCCTGCAAGTGTTGGGAGATTCCCTGCTGCAACGCACCTGACTCAGATCGATGGTTGATTAGCAGACTAGTGCAGAGTTTGATGTCAAACTAAAAGTCTGATTATTAGGTGTGTCAGGTGTGTTGCAGCAGGGAAACTCCAACACTTGCATGGCAGCGGTTCTGGAGGCCCAGAGTTGCCCACCTGTAGGCTGTCCTCTTACCTCGATCCTCCCTCCTTGTCATGTCTGGATGGAAAATGTCTTCAGGAGGCAGAAGCTTCTTTGGAACCTGATCTTTGCTTAAAGAAGCAGACCTCCTCTCTACCTTTTAAGATCAGATTTCAAACTTTCCTTCCTGATAAATCTTACGCAGGTCTGGCTTGGCAACCCTGATCCATCCCTGCAGTCCTGCTGCTGCAGGCTCAGGCTGCTGGAGGACATCTCATGATGCACTGGGCTCCTTTCTGCTCTCTTTACTCTCCATGTAGGAACATCTGACATTGTTGTTGTAATTAGTTTGTGTTTTTTTTCTTTCTCAGCAGGCTTCTCTGGCTTAGAGTTAAGCTGCTTGTTGAACCCTCTTTCCTGTCTTTTCCACCCCCAACTGGTCCAAGCAGATGGCTGTCCTTCTTGGTCCTGGTTTTGGTGGAGGTCTCATGCAGCTCATAACAGGATGAATCAAAGAGGAGATTTGATGCGATCTGTAGGTTTCCTTATCAATGTCAGAGTTTTGAATGAACACAGTTGTTCTCATCAGACTAATGAGACGACATCATGCATTTGTTTTGATGGGATTATAACTGGATTAAATTGGACTGTATATAAAAGTTACTTGAGATAGGTATGTTGGGAATTGTTGCATAAATAAAACTGAAATTAACTGAATTTTAGCAAGTTAAATGATGATCAGCCTGAAAAGGACATTTACAGCCAACAAAGAGGTAAAATAATCTTTTTTTTTTTTTCAAACAGCGAGCAAAGACGTCCAGAAGATCTCCAGTTTGTCTCCAAATGTGAGAAAAATTATCCAACCGTTGAGAATAAAAGGCCTGAAAGAAAGACTGAAGCATTTCCTTTTTTTTTTACTGCTAAGTTGGAACATCATGATTCCAGCCAAGTGATCTGGAGGAATTTCAGACCAGGTAGACGCTTCTCTGTTGGGTGTTTGTTGCAGCTCTTAGATGTAAAACCTGGATGAAAATTAACAAATTAAATTAAGATAATGATTAAAAAAGCTCAGACTGCAGTAATTTTTTTTTTAATTAACATTTTTCACAACATCTCAACCTGTTCTGACTGGTGTTTGTAAGGACAAAATCAGTTCATATACACAGAAACTTTGTACTTTTAACTGATTCAGGTTAAACTGCAGCAGCTGGAGGTTATTTAGATTATTATTCTAAAAAAGAAAAATCCTCAAACAATAATAATCATTTGTAACTAAATCAAAAGGTGCGCAGGATGAGGAACTAGAACTCCAAGACCAGCTGAAAACCAGATCTTCACATGTGAGTGTGCTTCTCAGACAGGTTTGCATGTCTCTGTTGGTGTCAGCGTGCACGTGTCCAGGCTTTCATTGTGGTGCACTCTAAGGCTGGACTTCAGGTCGGCGTGTTTGGATTTTCTCACACTGATCTGTAATCTGCTCCACAATGACGGCCTTCTATTTATAGAGCAGCTCAGCCAAAGTTTATATTAAGATCTTCAGCCGGTCTGTACAGTACTGCACCCTCACAAAGCCTGGACATTATCACCACACACACACACACACACACACACACACACACACACACACACACACACACACACACACACACACACACACACACACACACACACACACACAGGGAATGGTTCATGAGTGGAATGTGGAGTTGTGTGTATTTTTAGAGTCTCTCCGGCAGACAGTTGTTGTTTTCAGTGTCAGAAGAAGTTTCCATCCAACAGCAGCTGCTTTACTTTCTGATGGCTGCAGGGTCCAGGTTTAGGCTCCGCCCATCGGAAACTACACGCCTCACGGCCTCATCATCATCTCTATAACATGCTGCTGGCGACTGAGCATCAGACTAAACATTACATACATGAGAAAAGCACAACTCTAATCAGTTAAACGTGTGAGTTCTCAGACCACATGGGTCCCATGATGTCAGGTGAAAAACGGTTCCACGGTGGTCCAGAGACACACCTGACCTTAGTGCTGCCTACTAGGTGCTCAGTGGGCTTTGTTTATTCCTTATACCATTACACCAGTTGATCACAGTTGTGTAGCTGTTTCTGTCTAATACCTGACCAGAGAAAAAAATGGACAGAACCTGCAAACTTTAAGTCTTTATTCGGCCCTTAAAAGCCCCACTACTGAACTCTGGCACATTTTCTTAAGGACATGCCCCTAGCAACGACTAATTCAGCATCCGTTTTGCATCCTGTCTCTTCTTTGAGCTCTCTCCAGTCAGTAAAACTCAGTATGATGTCTTTCTCTCTTTCTTTTCTTCCTTCAGTCATCGCCTCTTTTGTTACTTTGGCGAGTCAGCCACAGTGTACAAATAAAAACATCTAGTGTGTTGATGTGCAGTTGATGGTGTGTGATGTGGAGCTGTAAAGAAAGATGCTGCTGTAAAGCGATCAGCATCCCCCACCAAAAAAAAAAAAAAAGCTTTTAGATGAACTGGCACCTTTATTTTCTCGTGTGAGTGGTTGTTTGTCTTTGTGTTGGCCCTGCAGCAGACTGGTGACCTGCCTCTTTCTGCTCAGATAGACGCCAGTGCATTGGACCCACTTTGATCCACACATGTGGCAAGCCTGAGTAAAATAAGTTGAATTAATATATATATTAAAAAGAAAATTTAAATTATAAAGTGCTTTCTAATCCAAACAATACATTAAAACAGGATTTAAACAATATAATAACATTAAAAACAATAAAAAGAAGCACACAGAGGAGGGAGTCATAAAAGCTGGTGAGTGATGGTGAGTGGAGGAGATTGAGGTCAGAGATGTAAGGAGGGGTCCGACCACAGAGCACTACGTGAGGTCCAGGACGTTTAACTTAATCATGATTCATTACCTCCACCAAGGGGGTGGTCGAGGTGACGTTCATGCCAGCGTTGATCTGTCTGTCCGTCTGTTTCTTTGTTTGTTAGTTTACACAAAAACAACTGCACAGATTTTGATTATGTGTTTCTGAGGACAGGTCCTGGTAGATTCCATTAAATGTTGGAAGTGATTCGGATCACCGTCTGGATTCAGGAATGTTGTGAAGGATTCTTTCTCATTGCGAGATAGCACCATTTTCAGTATTTATGCATATAAGTGCACAATAAAAGGTGCTAAAATCCAGGAGAAGTTCCAGGTTTTACAAGACATCTTAAACAGATCTGGATCCCGGCAACATTCTGGATACTACCATCCAGAACAGGAACAAGAACAGGAACAATCTTCTGGATACTACCATCCAGAACAGGAACAACCTTGTCTCCCATGCCTGTACCCAGCTTGTCACACAGTTTATCATGAATTACAGTTGTAAAATGGATAATGAGTGTAGAGACACTAAAACTGGAGCAATGTGTGCTGCTTTATGAGTGCAAGTGAAAATCCGTGCAGCTGTTTTCTGTTGCGCCTGAAGACTGTCGAACTTTGTCTCATTTGAACTAGTAAAAAAGTTGCTACAGTCTTCCAAAGAAGAACAAAAAGAAAATCATGAATTGCCATTTCAAGTTCAACCTGAGAATCAAGAGATTTTAGCTTTGTTTCTCAGTTGAAAAAATTTCTAATTGGCTGTCTGTAAGGATTTTCCAGAGACATTGCTGAGTCAAAATGACCCATTCACACCAGGAAAGCCTGCAGGACTCAACACGGTGGTGGAGTCTGACATATTTCACACTGTGCTTTTCTCATGAGGTCCAAACCGCCTGATTGACATCAGGCAGTTACAACAACTCCTCATTCGGGGGAATATTCCCCAAAACGACTGCTGACCAAGAGGAAAGAAGAAAATCCAGGCTCACTGATTGTCCAGGACTGGAAACATCTCATTCACTGTGAGCAAAGAATGGAGCAACACCAAGTTTCTGCAGGTTTTGTGTTTCTAGTTTTACTTTGGTGTTCAAACCAAGAGCAATTTTCACCAAAATTTGTCCAGTATAAGCAGCAGGAGAGGCAGCGAGATACACATCATGACGTGCTAGGATGCATCATACATCACTTCCTCTCTTTTGTTACCTAAATGGTCCATTTGGTTTTATACTGGACCAGTGTTACAAGCAGACTGAGTCCTCTGCGTTTCCAGCAGACCAGAGATTGGACTAAACAGAGGGAGCATTCACACCCAGATAGTCCACTAGACTTGGTATGATTGGGGACTCTGTTCAGTTGGGGGTGCAGAATTCTTCTGGACCCAGTTTGTGTTCGTGCTGCACAACTCAAACAAACCGGACCCTTTTCAAGATGTCTTCCTCGGCAGGCAGCAGAGGCAGTGCAGCACCAAACTGATGAAGGAGATGAAACACACAACGAAGAAGAAAACTGAGGTCTTCCAAGTCTGACCACAAGTCATTCCTCACATCCAGAGCCATCAGTATTTACCCACAATGCCATGCACTGAATCCACACTGGACTTTGCTTTGTAGTCACTTCTGTATTTGGTCTGCTTGAAGCTGGCTGAGTCTGCTTCTTTAATCAGTTTGTTTGCTCATTCGCTCCAGACTGGGATTCAGCCAAAAAAAAAGACGGGTGGGAATACATCCCTGCATTTAGTTCACTTAAAATGTCTCCTGGTCTGTTTCCACAGATAGTTCAATTCATTTGGAGTGGTCTGAACACACATTCGCACTCTGGTGCGGACAAAAGTGTCAAAATCTGGTCTACTTAAAAACTGGGGGCTCGGGTTCACTTCCAAATGAACTCTGGTGCGTTTTGCTGACAGTGTGGATGCAAATGGACCATCCAGTGAGGAAGTGATGTAGCAGGCGTTGTACAGCAACATGGTGGATATCTCGGTGCCTGTCCTGCTGCTCATACCAAACAGATTCTGGTTAAAACTATCTCCTTTTACCCCCAAAGTAAAATCAGAAACCCCAAGACAGAAAAAAATGAATGGTCCTCCATTATTTACATGAAGCGAATGAGCTGTTCCGGATCCTGATGAGCTGTATTTTCTTCTTCTTTCCTCTTGGTGAGTAGGCGTTTTGGGGTAATATTGCCCCTGAGTAAGTAGTTGCTATAACTGTGTGGTGCTGTTCAGGCAGTTCGGTCCACTTGAGTAAGTTTGAAAGCAAACCAAACCAAAAGAAGGTGCAACATTTCTCAGTATTTCCCACCCAGTGAAACCAAGTCCACCAGACTATGATGCTAATACACACTACGGCTCCTGTATACAATCAATAAATCAATCTGCACTTTCACATACCTGCTTCGGTGGCGAGATTTGATTGTCATGTGACCATAGTTTATGTTTTGTCAGCCTAAACTGGAGGTAGTTGTGACTAAACTGCTGTAATGCAATGTATACCACAATATCATCAGCCAAACAAAACAACAACACTCCAGTTAATTGTTTCTGCACAATTTCACAAACTGACTGACCAGTTCTCTGTACTCACCTTCTTGTCCATCACTGATACTCCCACAGCTGCAGAGTAATCAGAGTATTTCTGCAGATGACAGGACTCAAGAGTTGTGTTGGAAGTGTGAGATGTACCGCGTGAAGAGAAATGGTGGGAGACCAGTCCCTTGTGGTGCTCCTGTGCTGCTGACCTCCCTCTCAGACTCACAGTCTTTCAGTCTCTTTGTTAGCTCATGAATCCAGCAGGGTATGGTGGATTCCACCAGGAATTTATGGAGCTTCTCACTTAACACAGCAGCTAAATTTGATTAAAAGCATTGGAGAAAATAAAAAAATAAAACAACACAATTCCTACGATGTTGCTGATTGGTCCAGATGATGACAGGCTCTCTGAAGCAGGTAGATGATTCGTCTTCAATCTCAAAGGATGCATTTACATTAGGATAGTCTGCTAGTCTCAGTCCGATGGACACAGTACGAACAGACAAGGCAGAGGACCCTTAACGCCATCGCTATGTATTTACCAACAACGCAATTCCACGCTAAATGTTGAATGTGACTTTTTTGTAGTCTAATTCCTGTATTTGGTCCACTTGAAATGGGCCAAAACCTGCATTTGTAGTTGGACCAAGTCCGCTTCTTTGGTCTGAATCAGAATTTGTTTGGTGAATTCACATTTCCCCAAACGAAGCGGACTTTCCGAGCAAACGGTCTCGGATTCAAATCGAAAATCGATAGAAATGTTAGAAATGTTGTTTTGGAGTGTATCATTCACAATTTTCTCAATGTTGCGGTGAAGGGGGCCCCTGGAATACTCTGGGCCCAGGGGCCTGTGCACTTTTAATCCGGCCCTGAATATAACATAGTTGTTCTGAGCAGGAATTCAGAACCATCTGGATTGGTACTCTTGTTCCGGTTTGGTCTTTGTTGTTTGGTCAGTTGTTTCTGGTGACTACAGGAGACAGACAGGCTAGAGGTGGAGGCAGAAGACTTCTCAGTGTGCTCCGATGTGGAGGGAGATTAGGCTGCGATCAGGTCCATGGCCAAGCTGCATGGTGACAGAGTGGAAGTGTGACTGGAATCTGTGAGCTAGCAGGGGTTGTAGTCTGCTGGGCTTGAAGCAGGGTGTTGAATGCTGCTCTAAACTTAACCTACACATGTTCATGTTTTGTTGCCATGGATACTCATCATAAGAGGTCAGGAAAAAATCATGAGGTCTGTTTCATTGTTGGCAAGTTTGAAGAGATTAGCGGACATACAGACTTTAGAGTTGTGCAGGCAGGTAACCAGGAAGTGGGGAGGGATTTCCGAAGTAGAGCTGAATCTGTTGAAATTCCAAGTAAAAATTTCTTAAATGTCTTTTTCCTGTGAAGATGATCCAGATAGACTTCCAGAAAAACTTCCTTGGTGAAACAAGTCAGTGATTAAAAGGAAACTTTTTGAGGATTTGCAGATACAGTCTCTTTTCCACTGATGATGTGATGTTCTGATGGTATCTCATGAAACAGAGCAGGTGTTTGAGTTGGCAGAAGAGCTGGCAGAGGAATAACACAGCAGAAGATAAGGAAGTCTGGGAACACAAGGAGGAAAAGGAAGAGGAAGAACACTGGCTTGTTTTCCCTTATTTTCTGTGTTTTTGTTTATTTTGGCTCCTTGTTTTATGTGGAACAGAATGTTACATATTATTATCTTGTGTTAAAGTTGTTTTTTAAAGGTCTTTTCTTTTTCTTATATGAAATTAAACCCCAAAGTAACTTGAAAATTTTGTTCCACTTCTGATTTTGCATGAATTTATTGTTTTTGGGGAGGGACATAAATAAAATGAAGCATTTTGAATGAATGCAAAATGTGTACAGACCTGTAGGGAAACCTGAAACCTCTAAAATATCACAATAAATATCTACCAGACCTTTTTTTTTCCCCAAATAGCTTGGGCCTGATTTATTGGCAGTGTATAGCAGAACACATGCAACATATGCACATTAGTGATTTCATGGGGACTACAAGAAAACTTTGTGAGTTTATGCTTTATATTTCTGCACCTTCATTCTTAACCTCACACTTTAAGCTATCAGTCACTTTTTAAACTATGATTTTATGGAAGAGATTTTCTTTTAAAACTAATACAGCCTCAAAATATTTCCATTAAAGTTACCAATCATCTGTTGTTTCATCCTTGTTCATGAATGAGTGTCAGGGTTGTGACTTCAGTGTCAGAATGATGCAGTGGGACTGTGTTGTCTCACAAGCTGCAGCTTGTATGTTGTAACAGATGTTTGTGAAATGTTGCAGTTCTTGAAAAGTGTGTCTTCATTCAGTTGCGTTTTAAAGAGTTGAAATTATAGTGAGATATTAATCTAAATGTGTGAAAGAGTTCTTCTCTTACAGAACACATTTAGACTTTTGTTAATCTACCGTTAGAAGAAAAGTGTGGTGCTTCTTAACTCTAGTAAATTGGTTTAACAAAAAATCTTGGCTCTTCTATTTTGATCCAGTTAACAGAGCAATGCCATCTAAACTTAATAAAACTGTGTTTACACATCACACACACACAAATGCCTCATTGTGACATCGGCTGATAGAAATGTAGTGATCTCAGAGTTTTCATGGAACCATTCAGACCAACGCCCAACCTGAAAGTTCAGCTACGGGTCAGAACAGCTCCGTGATAGCAATGCTGTAGATTCTGCTGTGATCATCTCTAATCAACAGTATGTTAAAGATAAATCATTCAGGTTATCATTGGTTAGATAGCAGACTTGGAAAAAAGCCTGTCACACTCCAAGTGTCCCGTTGAAGACTGAAAGAGATCCAGAAGTAAGCTTGGTTTGGACTGCATTACTGTTATATGTGTTTCCTGTGATTAGCTTGTTGTTCTGAGAGGAGACTGAACCTTTTTAATGGCTAAACTTGAGCAAGTACAAACGGATAATCAGCTAACAACAACAAAACTAAATGACATGAACACCAACAAAAATAGTCCCAGATAACTTCCAACATTTTCCAGTGAAAGATATAAAATATGACTTCATAAACGTTGCATCTATTTAACACGTTCCAGTTGTATGTTTTAAGAGGAGATGGTGAAACAAACAAAGAGATGAAAACTGTACAAAATGTAATAAACTCCAAGTTTTATGTAATTTAATATGAACTGTTACACCAGCAAGTCCTGCTAACTAGCCATAGTACTGACGAGGAATCAAAGGGTTTGCATAACATTAGCTTTTCTAGTGAGATGAAGGAACACATTCATATTATTAGTAATTAATAGAAATAAAAAAATTTGGTGTGGAACAGCAATTGTTCCAAAACTTTTCCTGTAAAACTTAATCAATTTTTGCGCCACTATTGCTTTCTTACTTAGTAAAAATACGTAACTTGCTCTTTCTTTAAATAAAATACTTTGTCCAATCTGGAAAATGGTAGCAAGATGAAAAATGAACACAAATTAATAAGTTTTGGTCTTTTTGCCATATTCTAAAGGCCTTTTTTATAAATGCGATAGTACCAAGAAACTACTTTTTCATATCATTTTAAATAGCTTTTACTAATTTTGATGCTAACTAAATCTGATGGTGTATTTCTGACTTTGATGCTAATTATAGTTGCATACTGTTGCTAACTTTGATCATAACAAGTTGTTTTACTAACCGTGATGCTAACTGTGCTGCTAATTTTGATGCTAGCATGTTGCTAACTTTGATGTTAGTTAACTTTGATGCTAATTGTGTTGCTAACTGATTAGCATTAGTATTTTGGGACTTTTTTTTGTTTTTTTTTTAGAAAATAAAAAGCAAAAACTAAATACACCAGGAACACAAACTGACCATTATGTCATAGTCCCATGTATTTGCTTGTGCTATCATACTGAATGTTAAAAAAGGTTTAAAATAATGAATTCCATCTTTAATTTTCTATTCTGCTTTCTCCAATTCAGCTGGAGCCTCTCCCAGGTATTAACTGGTGGTGGGCAGGTACACCTGGGGCACGTTGCCAGTCTATCACAGTAAAAACAAACAGCTCTAGAAGGTATATACACACTTCCTTATTGAATCCAATGAGAAAGTGACCCACACTTTTGACTGGTACTGCTTTAGCATGTAAACATCACTGTAAAGTGAAAATGCACTGTGACTCTCAGGGCCGGATTATCCAATGAGCCGAATGAGCACAGGCCCAGGGGCTTACGCCCACTTGGGGCCCACATAGGGAAAACACTAGCAGTTTGGACATAAAACAAAATGTATATAAAAGCCAGAGAGTTACACCACAGTGTCCAGTATGTTGCTATTGGTACCACTGGCTGAGAGATGTTAGAAATGTTGTTTCACAATGTATCATTCACATTTTTCACAATGTTGAGGTGGGGAAGGGGGCCCCTGGAACACTCTGGGCCCAGGGGCTGTGCACTTTTAATCTGGTGACTCTACAGGTTCCCGTTAGTTGACCAATCAGAAGATTTAGAAATGTGTCTGGAAGAGACAGCTGGCTTCAGAGGATTAATCTTAGAGGATGCAGAAAGGGACAGTATGAGATCAATGAGATTTTTATTCCCCAAAGGTGCCTTAATAAAGTTCCAAAATGAAAACTGAGACTGCAATAAACAATTTTCTGTCATTAGCATATTATTTAAGCAAGTTGTTTTATTTTTTACTTCTGTAAAAATTAAGTATACTACTTTCAGACTGAAACATTAATATCTACTCATCAAGTCATGAGGTAGCATGTATGTTTCCTGTGCTTTAATAGCTGGACAAATCAGGAATTTCCTCTGGTTAAATGAATTGTTTATAGTTATAAACACTGTCATGCATAAATGTTTTGAAAATCTGTTCGACAGAGAACAAACTAAAGGACCATGAGAGTTGGGTTGGAGAAGTTGTGTAACTTCACAGATTTACAGCTCCTCAACATTACCATAACCGTTTTTTTACAGACAAAAGGTCCGCTACTGCGCATGTCACACTTTGACAAGCTGCTGCCTTCAAGTACTGTTGGAAAACACAACTACATCTTGTGATATATCAAAGTGTGGATTTTTAAATTTCATTAAGCATGTCAGTAGTTTTCCACAATTGAAACATAAATAAAACATAAACGAAAATCGTAGACAACAAAAGTATTATTTTCCATAAGGCAAAGTCTTTAAGTCTGATACAGGAAACAATATAAAAGGAAAAAAAAAGGGAATTTACATGATAAATTTATTGAGCTCTGTGATGCAAAATTCAAAATCATTCAAAATGATTAATTTTCGTATTAGATTTAATTAAACAAATCTGAGCCTTGCTCCTTTCTGGATGTTAGGAAAATGAAATATTTTTAAACAAATAAAAATGTATTTAATGTATTTAATAAATACAGATTTAAGAGTATTTCTATCAATTTGACATATTCTTTTAATCTTTGTGTTAAATATATAAAATAATGAAAAAAGTCTAATAATACACAACTTTAAACATAATATTTTTTCAGTGGTAGATTCTGTGAGGATTTCTCTTTTCTGCAGGTTTTATTGTTCAGTGGCATAAAGATACTGTTTTTAAAATTGTATATTCAAACATTAATTCTGCGTTGTTATCTACAGATATTTTATGGACAATAATATTTCTGAAATTTTAAAACTATTATTACTTTGTTATCTTTATGTTTCTGAATGTGATTTTATTGTTCTCTTCATTTTATGTATTTATTGGCATTGTACACTGCTTTTAATCTGTTTTTGTTATTTGAATGCCGTTTTTTTTTCTTATTGTTAATATTCAGGAACATTTTTTGTTTTTTTTTATCATTTTTGTATGTCTCTGTGTATTGTTTTTTTTAAAAAAAATTAAACAGTTTTTTTCTTTACAGATTTTAATGTCATTTTTGTTTTACTGCTTAAAGCTCATCGAGCTGTTTGTCTTATTTTGCTTGCTATAAATTCTTTACCCAATTTTTAAGAAATGTTTCTATTGTTTACTGTAATTTACTCAAAAACAAAACATTTGTAATCTATTGCAAATATTTTTGCATCAACATGGTGATATTTCATGTTGTTTGGGAAATTTCCGGGTTATTAGATTAGTTTTCCAAGAAGACCTACTCCCGGCCAGGGAGCCCTCCTGTCTCAGCAGATCTCCCCGTCCGGGAGTATCAGTTCCTGTTGTTTGTTGTCTTTCTGTCCTCTTCCCCCCACACAGCAGAGGCAGATGGCTGCCTGTCATTGAGCCGGGTTCTGCTGGAGGTTTCCTTCCTGTTAAAAGGGAGTTTTTTCCTTCCCACTGTCGCCAGTGTGCTTGCTCGGAATGGGAGATTGAGTTGGATCCTCCAACTCAATTATGTTTTTTTTTTTCCTGTCTGTAAAGCGTCTTGAGATGGCATTGCCGTGATTTGACGCTATATAAATAAAATTGAATTGAATTGATACACTTGAGACTTCTGTCAGAGTTTCTGTCTCATTGGATCCTCGTTCTCGGTCTGTTGGTGACATAAAACTTGTCTATCAGCTCAGATGACATGTAAACCAGGATAGATGCCATATTTTCCAGGGTTTTAACCCAACTTTTCCTTTGGCTAAGAATCGTGCGTGTACAACTGTCAACCCAAACGAACGTAAAGAGCTACTGGATGTCCCTGAAGGCATCAGGAATACGCCCCGCCCACTTGGCCGGTGGCCGCCGCGTTGCGTTCAGGGTTTTTTTTAGTTTTTTTTTTTACAGATTTTGAAAGTTGTCAACAGAGGGAAGAAGGAGACCGACGGGCCCGGTGGTACACCGACAGCAGAGCTTGGAGGTGGAGGGATGGGCTGCACCCAGAGTAAGGTGAGAAAAGCCGGACAGGGAACCGGGGAGGGTCGGTGGAATTTAAGCCGGAGGAGGCCGTTTATCATGCGGTCGGCGGGGGTGCCGCTGCACGGCCGGGGAAGGAGCCGGGAATGAGCTCCGCTGGTCGGTGTCCGGAGCGCCACCTGGCCTCTTATCGAAGGGTTTTTCTGGATCAGAACCACGGTAGCAGATGGAGCTTCGGTTCTGGGTGTGAGCTGAAAGAAAAGCGTCAGAAAACACGGGGAATATTTCTTCTTGACATCTGGTTTTAATCATGACCGAATCTGAAAGTTTCACACGGTGGTTTTTAAAAAGTTGCTGACCCAAGGATTTGATTTATTCATTTATTTTTTTAAATCATGTTTTAAACCATATTTCTCTCTGAAAGTGCTCTGTTTTAGATGGACTGTTTTTATTGGGTCTTAAACTGTAGTTTCTCAGGTTTTCTAGTGAGTTTGAGACAGATGGCAGACACATCTGCACCGGCTTTGGGCCACTTCTGGCCCAAGGATTTGATTTATTTATTTAGTTTTTAAATAATGTTTTAAACCCTATTTCTCTCCGAAAGTGCTTTGTTTTAGATGGACTCGTTTTTTGGGTCTTAAACTGTTGTTTCTCAGGTTTTCTGGTGAGTTTGAGACAGATGGGAGACATATCTGCGCTGGCTTTGGGCCACGTCTGGCCCAGTGAAGGTGTTGGCATGTTGACACAGAAGAGGCAGAAAGGTCACAACCTGTCTGCGGATCAGATCAGGCCTGGTGGGTCTGGACCTGAAACTTGGCAGACATACAATCATTCAGGGCCAGATGTGAACCCAACTTTCTCTGTGTTCTTTGTAGTGATTTTTTGAAGCGACTTTTTGGTGTCAAAGGCTCTGATGGACAGCATAGTTGTAGTTTACCAGGATTTGACCTTTCTGACCTCATGTGTCACTCAGCTGTGTCTGTCCTGCAGGATTCATGGCTGAAATTCTTCCTCTGTGAGTGAAAACGGGAACTTTGACAGCTGTCGTCTTCCTCTGGTTATTGATAGAAAATGACGGAGCTGCAGGGGCTCCGTGTGGCGTCCCAGAATGAGGTCTGCGGACTTCTTGTTCCTGCAGGGTTGGACTTTGATTCGGTTTTTTCTGAATCCTTTCTGATCCGTTTATTGAGCTGTTTTCATTGTTTGGAATTAACTGAAGGAAAACTCCACAGATCTGAGTGATTTCAGTGAATTTCTTTTATTAGTTTCCTTTCATCACATTTATTATTTATGTTTTGTTTGTTTTCACAACAAGTTTGTCAGTGTTTTTTTTAAGCAGAGTTATAAGACAATAGATTAGATTTCATGAGGAGTTAAGGAGGCACTTTACATGAAAAAAACGGATATAAACACCACTTCTCCTCAGAAAAGGCTTGATGAAAGCACAAATATTAGTCCAATAAATCAGGGATTTTGACCCTCACAACTTTTCTTCCATCTCCCCAACAGATGTTTCCACATATCAGTTGACATTTTATGGTGCATATAAGTGAGAAAAGTTAAGGAACGTCATGGCTCAGTTATGCCCTACAATGGACTGGCGAGGTGTCCAGGTGTACCCCGCCTTTCGCCCCAAAGCCTGCTGGGATAGGCTCCAGCTTCCCCACAACCCTTCGTCTGACTGAGTGGTTAGGATAATGAATGAATGAATGGCTCAGTTATTTTCAATACAACAGAAGAGAACGGAAGCACATAAAAATAACTTTTCTATCTTTGTTTTTGTTTTGTTTTTAATTATAATTTCCTGAAATTCCTCTTATGGCAATAATTCTAAACGTGAACCTGATGGAGGTGACTTCAGGAAATAATTGTAGTCAAGCATTTAATGAACAGATGTGGAGAAAAGTGTCTTGTTAACCTTTGTTTGGGAAGGGGATTGCTTGGCATGGCCATAGGAATGGCATACTCGTGGTTAATGCAGGTTTTGTGTATTATGCTGCATATTGCTCTCGTGCATCTCTTCTATGACGAAACGTTGACGGGAATTCATTTAAAAACCTGTTGATTGGTTACCAGTGAGGTTGTGACATTGTTAAACTTGTTCTGAAGCACACTGACTTATTGGCGCTCTCTACCAAACTAAGTGGTATGCAAAATGTAATGTTAAACTTTAAATTGGCTATTAATTATTATCAACGTTTGTACCAGCCTTTTCCATGTTACTTTTAAAGGCGGTGGCAGCGTGGAAAAGGCTGGTACAATGAGTAAAAAATCATTTCATCCTGTCTCACACCACCTGACACTGATTTCCAAAAAAAAAAAAAACCCACCGCCCCCGGACGTGACATAAATTACCTGTCTTCCCTCGCCGTTCTTATGCTCATCAATCTATCTGTGTAATATAACCCAATATACTAAAATATAATACCAAAAATTATTTAACTCTACTAAACAGACTATTTTTGTTAATCTGAGATGTTTAAGTTAAAACTGCAGCACCGAAACGGCACTAAATAAAGCAGCTATATCAACGCGTATCTGTGTCATTTTAAGGCCCCTTCCTTCTCTGTCCTTTTATCCCTGAAGGCCTAATCTGCTTTGATTGGTCTGTTTTAGATTCAGGTGAAGGAAACAAGTTTCAGGACGATCGGTGACCAGGCCGAGTCGCGATGGCGAGCTTCAGAAACGTTTCTGGTCACAACCAGCTGGAACATCAGTGACCGCTCTGAAGTCAGTGCTGCATCTGTATTGATCTTTGGGACACTGAAGTGGCAGCTGGGACATTTTGACTTTCACAGCTGATTTTTCACAAACTACATGGTCCAGATATTGGAGGTTCTGATTGGTTGATGTGTGATATTGATCCACAGACATTGATCTTCTCTTAAAAAGCCGAAGTTGGAATATGCTGCCTTGTGCTTCCAGCAATTAGAAGGGTTCTGTTTTGAGAAGTGAAGAACTGACTGGGGTGTCGACCTTAAGAAACTCCGGCAGACCCGTGACTTCATCGTGATCTGAAGAAGGTATTGTGTCAGGAGAAATCTGCTGGAGGTCTGCAGCCACACCCTGATGAAAAAGAGCGGAAGAGAAAACCCAAGGCTGACTTTTAGTGGCTGGAGAGAGCTCAGAGAAGAGATGGGATGCAAGATGGATGCTGTATTAATTTTCATTAGAAGCTACAAGAATGATATTTCCTTAAATTTAAAGTAAATTTACTTTATGCAAATGAACCTATCTTTTCACCACGTTATCTGACATTTAGGGAATTTGGTCACCATGACTATATCTTTCTTGGGTATAGTCATGGTGACTATATCCATAGGCTACATCGATCTTTTTATATACAGTCTATGATTTAGACGAGCAGTCTCGCAGCTGCAGGACATGCGTTGAATAAGCAAGATCTATTTAGCCTAGCGAAATGAAACAAAGATGATATATTACGTATATGTCAGTCAACAGGGGGCTGCACGGTGGCGCAGTGGTTAGCACTGTGGCCTCACAGCAAGAAGGTTGCTGGTTCGATCCTTGGCTGGTTTGGTCAGTGGCCTTTCTCCCCGTGTATGCGTGGGTTCTCTCCAGGTACTCCAGCTTCCTCCCACCATCCAAACACATGCAACACATCACTCTAGATTGATCTGTGTGTGGCCCTGCGATGGACTGGCAAGCTGTCCAGGGTGTACCCTGCCTGTCGCCCAAAGCAGGCTGGGATAGGCTCCAGCTTCCCCGCAACCCTGAATTGGAATAAGCGGTTCGGAAAATGAATGAATGTCAGTCAACATGGCCAAACTGAAGTGACGTTGCTTTTTGTGCAGTAAATCAGTTTAAAGCTAATTTTAGCAGAAAAATTAATGTATGGTTTGAAACAAACAAGTCCTTTTGACTTATAAACCATCTTTTACAGCCTGAATGTGACACGGTGGAGCAGAGACTTTGATTGGTTGTAATTGTCGGATGTTTATCGCGCTGCGGCGGGTTGAACGAGCGTGTTGATGGAACACGGAAAGCGTGTGCACAGGCGTGTAGCAGCGAGCAGACAACAATCAGGGAGAATATTATAAAGAGTTAATTTTTCTCAGATGAAGTGTTTATGTGCAAAAACTCATTTTTTTGTCACTCTGCTCGCATGAAAACGCCATACCCTGAGAAGCAGTGCATGCTGGGTAAAAAGCTCTGAAAACAGAGAAATGAAAATGAAACGGTGACCTGAATCCATGTGATTTGGTTTGGAAACCACTTATCTTGGTTCAGATTGTTCTGTTTAGGATCTGAATTCTTCATTTTTATGTCTGAACAGATCAAACCGTGTGTGTTTGTGATCTGTGCGCCTCTGGTTCTTTAACTGTAATCAGATCTCTGGACTTGGTCATAACGGGCTTCTTGTTCACACCTATCCAGTTGTTTCTACCGACAGGTGGTCCAGTAGACTGTGAGGATCCAGTTTTCCAGCTGGGTTTATGTTTAAGCTGTTTAAAAGGAACAAAAAAAAGGTTTGTGTGCAAAGCAGGACCGAAAGTGCAGACCCCTAAATGACATGATGGATTCATGTTTTCTTGCTCCTCCTTCTGAACTTCATGACCTCCGAGTTTGAAGTTTGATAGTTTTTCCATTTAAAGACGCTGATTACAGGAAGTTTAGCAGACAGGAAGTACTGAAGTTCTTTGAGAGAAATCAAACTGGTGAGTAGGAAGTGAGAATGACTCAGCTCAAATGAGTGTTTAAGGTTTTATTTAGCCCAGATGTGACGGTAAATATTCATCATGGAGCGGCCAATGAAGCAAGAATTTCTGCTTTTGAATTAAAGCGAGATGGTCGACATTTTAAATGGGCCGTTTCTTTGACGAACTGACGTTCTGACAGGAAACACCTGAAGGTTAAACCAGAACAAACACACCAACCCACCGCTGCTCCTTCATCCCAGTCTGCTGAACAGCTGATGTCAACATGTCTCCCTCCTCTTCCTCACTGCAGGAGAGCTGAGCAGAACTTTTTCATTCGAATTCGAGTCCGTTTGTTCGGAAAGTCCGCTTCGTTTGTGGAAATGTGAACAAATTCTGATTCTGATCAAAGAAGTGGACTCGGCCTGCCAACAAACGCAGGTTTTGGCCCGTTTCAAGCGCACCAAATACAGAAAGCGGACTACAAAAAAAGTCCCTTCCTGTTTTTGGCATAGCATTGCATTGTGGGTAAATACATGGCGATGGCGTGAAGGGTCCTCTGCCTCATCTGTTGTTCATACTGCGTCCATTGTTGCTGAGTCTTTCTGCATGATACTTGCATAAGACACAATAAAAACCCAAAACAGCCAAAGTTTTGTATTCATATTGTTAAGTCGCAACCATAGACTGTATATAAAAAGATGGGTGGAGTCTCTGTGACGTCGCCCATAGGTTTCTGAAGAGCTGAATTAAAGCTCGGTGGGCGGTTCCTACCATCGCCATCTTGGCAGGGACATGCGCGTCGTCTCTCCTGGAAAATACAAATATGGGCAAAGAGGTGGAGCTGAGAGGGGGGTTGTGAGCGTCATGGTGAATGATTGACATCGATCAAACTCAGAGCTTTCTGTAGCTAAGAGCTAACCGAGCTAACCCAGAGATAACAGGAGCTAACCATCTAATGGAGGTAAGCGGGCTAAAGCTAAGTCACGTTGTTAACCGGCTAAAAACCGCGGTTGTTCTACGTTCTTCTTACTTGAAGCGGGAAATCGGGTACCTGTCAATTAAAAGGACACGCCCCTAAATATGCCAAACTTCGAGATTAAATTACTTTTAAACGGGCGAGTAAGAAAAAAATTCACTCCCCCCACAGTTGTCATGAAGGTAAACCTGACCTATTAAACCTAAAATGGATTTTTGAACCAGGCTGTAAACATCTTTATTTCTGCTGTAAACATGTTTATTTCTGCTGTGAAGTTGGTCTTTTAAAATGGGAGTCTATGGGGATTTGCTCTGTTTTGGAGCCACTAGTGGATGAGGGGGGAACTGCAGTTTTATACACTTCCACATATGCTTCACTTTTAAACGCCGAAGGCTCCGTCCATCTTTCATATACGGTCTATGGTCGCAAAGGAGTTTCTTCTTGTCCTCTCTTTTGCTAAATACTAGTGCAGCGCCACCTTTGGTGGGAATGGGAATATATTATTCTAATGGTTTGACTCGTCTGATTAAAATGCAGCGGGAACATGAACTCAGTCCGCATGGATACACCCGCCTACAACTGAGGCGAGTCCCCAATCGGACCGAGTCTAGCGGACTATCCTGATGGGACCTTAGTGGACTCTGGCCCGGCAAATCAAGAGGTTCCATATTTTAAGTTTTATCTCTCCAGTATGTTTTTAAAAAGCTGTGAAAGCAGTACAGATGGATGGTAAACAGAATGTAGAGGACTCTAATCTTCATCTTTGCTTCACCATCAGCTCTGCAGACCTCTGCTGGATATTGCTATTGGTCACATGTTGATGAATTCCTTCAGAGCTTCTCGTCATGTGACTGAGGTCATTTCTGATAACGTGTGACGGTTTTGTTTCCCTGCAGCTCTGAGTAAATTAAATCCTCCCTACTGGAAACCTGTTACCAGACTTCTGGCTTCTGGCAGAGCTGCAGCCCAGAAACCACGCTTGTCCGTGTCATCTGATTGATTTTGACTGACCAGCACAGGGACATTGATTAGCTGGCTGTTTTTGTCTCTGGTAAACTGTGCGGCTGTGTGGGCGATTTGTTGTGAAACAGCACCTCTCTACCTCAGTGTGTTGTGGCCAAGCAGCAACATCCAGGGGTTAAAAGTAAAGCCTATACAGAAGTGCATAAACCTGCAGTTCTCACTTCATCCACTAGGGGCTCCAAAACAGAGCGAATCCCCATAGACTCCCATGTTAAAAAGACCAACTTCACAGCAGAAATAAACAGCCTGGTTCAAAAATCCATTTTAGGTTTAATAGGTCAGGTTCACCTTCATGACAACTGTGGGAGAGTGAATTTTTTTCTAACTCGCCCGTTTAAAAGTAATTTAATATAGAAATTTAGCATATTTAGGGGCGTGTCCTTTTGATTGACAGGTACCCAATCTCCCACTTCAAGTAAGAAGAAGGTAGAACAACAACGTGACTTAGGTTTAGCCCGCTTACCTCTGTTAGCTGGTTTGCTCCTGTTATCTCCGGGTTAGCTCGGTTAGCTCTTAGCGACAGAAAGCTCGGAGTTTGTTCGATGTCAATCATCCACCATGACGCTCACGGCCCCCTCTCAGCTCCACCTCTTTGCCCATATTTGTATTTTTCCTGCGAGACGACACGCATGCCCCTGCCAAGATGGCGATGGTAGGAACCGCCCACCTATGGGTGACATCACGGAGGCTCCACCCATCTTTTTATACACAGTCTATGGTTGTGGCTGATGCAGATGTAAATGTGATTTGTTGTGTACAACTTGGACCTATCTCATCATTTGTTGGTCGCTGCTCAGATCAGGAAACGCTGCTTCATGCAGACAAACTGCTGAGCTCCTCTTCTGCTTCTAATAAGCTTCTGTTCAGTTTTAAACAGAGTTGCTTGTAACTCTTCAAAGAAACCATGAATGAATTAAATGTAAAGCTTTACGATGGCATCGCTGCGTGTTTCTCTTTGATATTTGTTCATGTTGTCGCAGCGAGCTGTTAATTACACGAGGGTCTGAGGCTGAAACGCTCCTTGTTGCTTTGTGATGAATTTCTGCCGCAGGTGTTGGATCATGAGTTAAATCATCAGTTTTTCAGCAGGAGCTTTGTTTAACATTTGGTTCCTCTCTACGCTTGGCACAATGGAGCTGCTGGAAGTATTCTGGAGAGAGTGCAACATTTGTTCTGGGGGTTATTTTCCCATTCAGCTCCCAGACATGCATATGATGTGTAGTAGTTGATCCTCCAGAGCATTTACGACGTGTGGTAGTTTGTGCAAAAACTTTGTATGTTTGGAAAATCTGTTTCAAAGCAGGTTACAGTAAGAGTAAAGCAGAGCTGGGCAATTAATCCAAGCCAATAGTTAGAACCAATAATAGATGCAATATGGCTCGTGTTTATTACTGGAATAATTTATCTTAAAAACACTTGAAAACGTTTGTTAAATGACTGGATATAGTTAAACTGTGCAGCTTCTTTTCGCTTGTTTTATAATTAATATTTGCTCTTTTGGTATGAAAATATTTGTGAAAGTAAAATTATACTAAAAATAATAATTAATTGTACTTGAGGTAGCATATTTTAGGAAACGTATTGATTAGAGTTCATATCGTCCAAAAAACCAAAATCATCAATAAAATGCAAAAAACAAAAGATGAATGTCAGTGTGTGATCAAATATATTTACTTTAAATTCCTAAAATATTTACATCTTTATATGAAAATCAATTTTAGAACATAAAAAGCTGTGATCAGAGGGATTGATAATTCAGTATTGATCCCAACAGTAATAATTTAGATCAATTTAACATGTTTTTATGGCATGAATGAATTTTGACCTCTACAGCGCCCTGTTCCTTTGACATGAACTTAACTGAAGTGGATCAAGTTTCCTCCGGACCTTCAGGAGTGGCTAATAGGACGATAGGAATGCTGAAGATTTCCATTGTTATTTATTAATTTCTTTATTAATTAAATTCTGCCTCCATTAAAAGAAAATTCAGCATCTGTTTCTGGTGAACGTTTAGGTCGAGCAGACTCATCCCAAGTGTTTCAGCTGCAATATTTATAGGAAATGCTGTTATTATTATTTTTTAACACATAAAATATAATGTAGTACAATAATAATATTATTATTAATAACAAAAGTACAATTATAATGTAGTCGGAGAGGAGCTTCGTGTGCAAACAGACAACACATAACTGATGACTGACACAACATTACGCACAGTTTTATATCGTTATGTTATGGGGATGTGAAATGAGCGATGTCGGGATGTGAGGTTCTGGTTTTATCCCTCGGTCCTAGCGTCAGCACAGCTTCATGATTTTATTTCAGTTATAAATGTTGAGTTTTTACTCAGGTCAGTGAAGGAACCACAAAAAAAAGTTTTGTGCTTTTTTTTCTGCTTTCACATTTCCGCTTCAGATAAAGATTAACATTTTCCCAAACCTCATTCTTGATAAACACTGATATGAAATAACTATCAGTGTATTTTTTTATTGATCAATAAGCGGTCCGTAAAATGTGGCACTGAGAGTAATGCTGGGAAAACTGGGATGCACCCAGTTTTTTTTTTTATTCTTGCATCCAAATGAAAAAGTTAGACATACCAGTGCAAGAAGTGTGTTTTTTTTTTTTTTTCTTTTTTTCATCTTCTCCTGGTTGCACAATAAAGTTGTGGAGAATGTTGCAATGACTCAGGAGGAGTATCCGGATACTTCTCCAAAGTATTCCCAGTTTTCATCCGAAGGTTTTCCTCCATGTTTCAGTGTGATGTAGGAGAATCCATCAGTATTTCTGTCTGTTTACAGTGCCGTTATTAAGACCACAACATGAAGCAGAATATAAGGAAGAGACGTCTTCACAGGTTCAAAGAACCTGCAGACAAATCGCTTCCTGCTTAACTTTTAAAATGGCTAAC